>NC_056730.1:690012423-690034923 GCF_019279795.1 Protopterus annectens | reverse complement strand
GCAACTGTGAGTCCTACTGTGTTGTTACTGCGTAAGTCTGTAGGGGGTAATTCAAGACTGCCACCATTTATGTGCCTTTACCAGACATTTCTCTCTGGTTAGCTGTGTGGGGGGTGAGGGGTTGGTATGGGACCTGCAAACTGACATCCATGCCTATGACCTATGACCCCCCCAGTTTGTTGTCCCCACACATATACTGCAGTGGGATTTGCAACCTTGGGTACTACTGCATAGTGTGTGGAGGCCAGTTTTGGCCAGACGTTTCCTAGTGTCCCACATATCTGTCAGTTGTGTGCTGCTGTCCCAGTAGGCCACCCCATTCCCTTGCATGCATGCAGAATTACCATAGATATGCTAGCAAAGCATACTAATCCATTAATTTATTGTTAAGAAGACTGACTTACCTTGTGCCTGCAGTAGTTGTGAGGACAGTGCTTGAGGGCTGCCTATGTTCGATGCACATAGTACACTACCTATACATGGTAAGTTATAGGTAATGTGATGTGTGTGTCATCCATTTTACTGTGTGTGTGAGTCTGAGAGAGGTCTCAGTCCCTGGGGTCTCTACAGTATCAGCGTGTGTGCTATGCATTGCCTCTTTGCCAAAGCCTGAGCATACTGGGCATGCCTCCATCTGCCTACAGGAGCAGGCTCAGGAGCCTCCTCCTCTGAGCCCCTCTGTGCCTGTGGGGACCTTGGCAATGGTGGTGGACTGTGTGGCCCATACCCATGCTGTTCCTGCAGTAGCTGTTTCAGGATCATATTGTGTAGCATGGTACATACTATGAACATGTGTGCACATGTGGCTGGAGAGTACTGCAAGGCCCCACCAGATATGTCAAGGCAGTGGAACTGTAACTTCAGCATCCGAAACACATGCTCTGTAATGATCCTGGTTTGTACATGTGCCTCATTATGGCATTCTTGTGTGAGTGTGGGTGCATTTCTGATGGGTGTCATCATCAACGGCTCCAGTGCATAGCCAGCCACCAGATGGCCATACAGGATGCCCCCACTGGCAAATGCCTGGTACAGCTGTGACAAATGCCAGATGTGGGAGTCATGATAGCTTCCAGGGCTGCTATCACACATATTCATGATAATGCCCTGGGTATTGCTAATGACTTGGCAGCTGATGGAGGGGAATCCCTTGCAATTTATGTAGACCCTACCCTGTTCACTGGGTGGTGCTTTGATGTGGATGTGCATGGAGTCTATTACACCCAGCACCTGCGGGTATTCTACTACATGGTAGAAGAGGCGCATATTGCTGGTCTTCTCATGGGTGTTGGGGAAGTAAATGTGCTCACCAGCAAGTGGTAGCATGGCATACAGAAACTGGTGGAGTACCCTGGATGCAGATGCCTGTGATACCCCCATGATGACCCAAGTAGGTCTTTGAAAAGTATCTGTAGCTAGAATTCTTAACTCTACACATACCTTGGTATCCACTGGGATGGGTTCCCCTCTGTTGGCTCTAGGTCTGAGTTGAGGCTGGCACAGCTCAGTGATTTGCTGAAGTATGTCTCTGTCCACCCTGTAGTGCTCTATTATCTCCAGATCATGTAGCCCCTTGTAATTTACCCTAGGTCTGAACACTCTTCTCCTCCTCCTCAGTTTGTGGTGGTTGTCAGCATTATCCTCCTCTCAATCCTCAGCTTCTAGCACATACTGATGGATCAAAGCAATGTCAGCCCCTAATATTTTTCCAGTTAAAATTACCATGCATGTGTACAGCAATGCTGCAGAGTTTGTGGGAAAAAACAGACTGTAAGGTGTTTGCATAGTTTATACTGTTGTGCTGCAGATGCTGCCTGTACATTTGGCTGAATATGATGCATTCCACCTGCTAGCTATGTACTTTTTTTCCTTTTTTTCCCTTCCGATTTCTTCCCCTTTTAAGCCCCAAGGTGCGCAGCATAAACCCGGTGCCCAAATGTAAACAGTCCTGCTATATCTGGGTTTTAGACCCAGTGCACTCCACACATACATGTTTAGCTAACGTAAACAAAGAAATGGCCCTCCCTGGATGCGAACACCCTCTTCATTTCATGGAATAAGTCAATACAGCCTCAGACACACACCCTTGCTTAGCTTTGCTTAGCTAAGCTTATCTGTGCACAATATGGCTCCAATGTGCTTACACCATGCAAGACACCCCCCCCTTTGCATGTCTGTTGCAGCTCCTACTTACACAATCATGCTATAGCAACTATGGCACTTAGAAGAATTTTGTGATTCAGTAAATGTTCCCTCATTTGCATACCCTACTGCCTTAGTCCATAGTTACTGCACTAGCCCAGAGCTTTTCCCCTTGACAACCCCTGTTCCCTGTTATTGTTTTGATTCTGCATACCATAGACTATAATGGCAAAATGCAGATTTCCCTTAGAATTGAGTTTTCACATCTTTTTTTCCCCAGCACAATCCCCTATGCTTAAACGTCCGAGATCCACCCCAAATAAATAACTTTTATTTTTACAAAAATGAAGCACTTTTCTATGCCAATGGCCATAAATTTGGCCATTGGCATGTCTAAAGGTTATAATACATGCTTTTTTGAGCTAACATGCCTCTGTTTTCATTTTTTCAGAAATATATTCAGCTAATAGCCGAATACATTTCTGCAACTAACGCATTTCTTACACGGATGCCTGTCTGCTTGCTGAATCACAAATTCACCTCATTTGCATGATTTTCACCAGAAAATGAGGTAATTAGCATTATGCTGTAGTGTCCGTGCAGGAATAGTGTAGGCTGGCTCATACACAACAAAAAATAGTTTACTGGATCACTCAGTGGCCATATTCCATGCAGAAGCGGCTACACTGTTCCTGCATGGAGAAATTACTTTATTGAATCCCGGGGTCTGTCAAGACAGAATGCATATTTTGTCACAGAATGCATTCATTTGATCGATAACTCAAAACACTGAAAAGTTCAAAATGGTGAAAATTCAAAATATTGAAAATGGGAATTTTCCATTTCCTCACTTTTGTGCAATCCTGGAATTGGTGTATATAGTTAGCAGTGGGTTTGTTGGGGTTCATCCCTCCACATAGGGATGAAGGGAGGCTTTCCTCTGCATTAAATTGGTTTTCAATATTTTGAGTTTCAAAATATTGAATTGGTGTTTTATTTTAATCAAATAAATGTATTACATTTTTATCTCATGAGCAACAATTCTATTTTTACATCTTCATTACAAAAGTTACATGGTGTTTGAGAAAGAAGGTCATGTGTTTTACGTTTTTCATAAAAGGCTATATGCTTTAGTTCTGGAACAAGTAATTCAAAGTACCTTGAAAGGTAATATATTTTGTATGGTTCATAGGTTCATAAAAGATTACTAGGCTAATGGCTCATGAACCCTTACAAGTCCAGCCAGATTTACCCTATTTTCTATCCCTAGGAGAAAGATAACAAGGGTCAGCAAGTGGGGTTTTAACAATTTTTACAAACTGCCTCTGTCCATAAGGGACACCACCCCATGAGTGAATCTGGAATTTCCCATCCATTGATCCAGATTGCACTTGAAAATGGTCAGGGACAGGCTATGCTTCATGTGAAAAGGAAGCCTATTCCAGAGGAGGGACAATCTCCAGGACACATTTCTGTCTCTGTATTCATACCAGATATCTGGTTTATATCCTTGGAGTGGGTAACCTTCATTCAGTTAGTTCTGAGAATATGCAACATTTCCTTCCGGGCAGGGTCAGAGACTACCATGTAGGTCAGGTACAGAACAACCACTCAGTAATCAGTAGAAAAATGAATACTGTGGCAGAGCTTGGAATCGATCTGCATATGACACACTGGTTATACTCTGTATTTTTTAGTGAGAAACCTTTGAAAATGCTCCAACTGTTGCAGGTTCCTGGTGAGGTACATGCCAAAGGGTGTATTGTACTTGATTATTTGTCTGATGAGGGCTGAGTGCAGTGGTACTATGACAGCCTTAAATCTGGATGCCGTACCCTTACTTTTAAACTGAGCCACATAGAAGGATTTCCTCAACCCCCTGGACATATGGTAATCAAATTTCAGATTACTATCTACCTATCCCTCCAGCATGTTTTGTTTATTGTGATGACAAGGTTCAATCCCTCAGAGCCACACACTCCAGGGATCTAAACCTTGTCATCACAATAAACAAAATATGCTGGAGGGATAGGTTCCTGCCCCAGAGACTCCCCATACTCTGGAATAGACTGCCCATACATGTCAAGCAGAGCACCTCTTTTGCCCTCTTCAAAAGGAACCTTGATGATTGGAGTGGAGAAAGGAAATTCACCCCAGGGATCACGTCAGTCGCCCTGCTAGACAGGGGTCCAGGGAAGTAAATAGTGTGAGAAGAAATAGCCAGGAAATTTTTATGGCTAGGCTTATATAGGCCCTAGGGTCGATAGCCCAGTACCAACCTATGAGCCTATGAACCTATGAGTATCCAGAGTTCTCACCACTGGGGCAACTCTTAGGGATGTGCTATCAATGTTGTAATTTGTAGGGGTATTTGATTTCCCAAAGGGTATTATTATGCATTTCTTTGCATTTAGTTTGAGACCATGGCTATGACATAATCATTAATCTGTGTCAGTCCTTTCTGTAGGATATCAGCATTGGGAAGTCAATGACTGCCCCTAACTTGCAGTCATGAGCAAATATGGTCATCTTCATTTGCCTTGACATCTGAGAAGTATATCCCAAACTGGAGGGGGCCCATTATTGAGCCCTGCACTTCTCCACTGGTGACTGTCCTCTTCCTGGATGTGGATTCCCCCACTCAAATAACATGTGTACTATCTTTGAGTCATTTGGCTATCCATCTAGTGACATAAAGGTTTATTCCCAATTTTGTGAGTTTATTTATAATACCTGAGTGGGGTATAATGTAAAATGCCTTGGCCAGGTAAAGAAAGGCAGTATGCACTGTCTTGCCCTCATCCATGGTCTTGGTGTCCTTCTTAAAGAAGTCCACCAGATTGAGCAGGCAAAATCTGCCTTGACAAAGCCAAACTGGGTTGGATCTAGAGACTGGAGATTTCCTATATCATTGTTAATCAGGTGCAGGATTATCCTTTCCTTAGCCTTGAATATGAGGCAGACTTATGGGTCAGTAGTTTACTGGGTCCTTTGATGGTCCCCCCTCATGCAGAAGGATGATTGTTTCTGTTCTCCACTCTACTGGGACAAAGTCTGTTTGGAGACTGTGGTTAAATAGAGATCTGGGTGGTCCAACTAGGTCACATTTCAAGCTATTTAATAGGCACCTAGGGATTCCATCAGGGCCCATTGATGCTGTGCTTCTGGCCTTAAAGAGCACAGCAATGACCTTTATCAGCCAGAAGGTTTGATACTTCTACTACTGTGTATAGGTTTCGCCATCTACAGCCAATTAAACACATTGTTGAGTGTTTCCCTTAAGATTTTGGTCATAACTAAAATGCTTTGTGGTTATCCATTGCTTGGGAGGCTATGTTATTCTCGTATTTAGCTTTTGAATAATTGACCAGTTCGCTGATTTACCTGTTGAGACTTATGAGGGATTTTGTGTCTGTTGTCTGTTGTACACCCTTCCACTTGCATCTAGACAGGAATTTCATCATACTGTTGTATAATCTATTTATGCCAGGGGTCTACCAGGATGACTTGTTTTTCCGGCTAGACCTGTGTTTAGTTCCGTCAGGTAATGCCATTTCTATGTAGTTGTTAAGCAGTTATATAGGGCATTCAAGTATACTTCTGCATAGGCTTTTTGTATTTTCAGAGTTAGGGGAGCTTTAAAATTACCTATGATAGCATTTAGTAGAAGATAATTGGCCTTGGAAATTTTAGGGTTTGCTCCCACATTACATTTATTTCAAAGGAGACTGATTTAAGATCCAATCTTGCCAATACGCTGGAGCACTTAGTGGGAGTGCAGACCAGGTGTTCCAGATCAGTTTATGGAGGGGTAGTTAAAAATCATGATTCCAGTAACTTCAGGTATGCAGAGTGGTTATCATGGTTCATGGCTGGGGACCTGTAGCTACTAATGATATGGTGGGGTATTTTGCTTATGGTCAGCTGGACATGGAGTAGTGCAAGCGAGTCATCCTGCTTCACCAATCTTGCAGCGTGAATTTTCTTTATGTAAATGGAAACACCTCCTCCTTTCATTTTTTTTTTCATTTTCAGAGAGTGGTTTGAATGTGTGATAGGCATTGTAGCTTTGCACTACCAAGGTGCTTTCCACAGCTTTTAACCATGTCTCAATAACTGCACAGATGTCAGCATTGTCCAGGTGAGGAGAGCTTCCAGGGAGAACATAGGTTCATAGGTTCATAGCTGTGTACTAGTCTAAAGGCCCTGGAGCCTTTACAAGCCTAGCCCATAGGATTACCCTGGCATCGTGCCACCTCACCTTAGTTCCCAGTGCCTCTGTTGAGTAAAGCCACTGGAGTGATCTCTGGGGTGAATTTTCTATTTCCCATCCACTCATCAAGATTTCTCTTAAAGAGGGCCAGTGAGGTCCTCTGCTTCACATGTATGGGAAGTCTATTCCATAGCATGCAAGTCTCTGGATTATTTACCTGTCCCTCCAGCATGTTCTGCTGATTGTAGTAATGAGGTTGATGTCTCTGGAGCGTGTGGTGCAGAGGAATTGGGATTTCCTTAGATGTAGCATTTCTAACAGAGCTGGGCCTGACATGGCTTTGTAAGTCAAGCAGAAATTGCCTCTAAGTAGGCGATATGAGCCAGAGAATAGTTGGAGTTTTTTTTAGTCTGTCCATATAGGACAAATGTTTAAGACCTAAGATCCACTTTGTGAGGTATATTTGTGGTCTCTCCAGTTGTTGCAGGTGTTTAGTGAGGTGCATGCCAAATGGGGCATTGTACTCAATGACTGGCCTTATGAGGGACGAGTAGAGGGAGACAATGACCTCTTTCTTCCTGGATGCAAAACCCTTACTAATGAGACGTGTCACATACAAGGGCTTTCTGACCACAGTGGCAATGGGGTGGTCAAAAGAGAGGTTGCTGTCAACATGTGTTCCCAGATCTCTTATAACACCTTCTGTGTTCAGTGGACTATCATTGATATGGTAATTCATGGGAACTGGATTTTTCCCAAAGGGGATGATGACACATGTTTTGGCATTGAGCTTAAGGCCATGGTTCTAACACCAGTCATTGGTTTCAGTAAGGCCTTTCTGTAGGATGTCAACATCACTCGGGGAGTTAATAATAGCTCTCAACTTGCAATTGTCTGTGAACTTTGTCAGCCGGAGTCCCTTTGTGCTGGCCTGGACTTCAGAGAAGTAGATACCAAAGAGGAGAGGACCAAGGATCAAACCCTGTGGGACTCAACTTGTGACTGATCTGCAATCTGACTTGGAGTCAGCTACTTTCACACTGTGGGCTCTATCTGTGAGCCAGTTTGCAACTCACCGAGTGATATAGGGGTTGATGCCTAGCTTAATGAGTTTTTCTATGATTCCTGAGTGGGGAATGGTATCAAAGGCCTTGGCCAGATCAAGGTAGGCTGTATGAACCACCTTGCCTTCATCCACAGCTCTGGTGACTGATTCAAAGACGTTGACCAAGTTGACCAGGCATGATCAACCCTTCACAAAACCAAACTGTGTGGGATCCAGAGTTTGGAGATTCCCTATATCCTTGTTTATTATGTCCATGATGATGTGTTTCATAGCTTTGCATATCAGACTTGTCAGGCTAATGCGTCAATAGTTCCCAGGGTCTGTAGTCACTCCTCTTTTGTAGAGAGGGATGACTATAGTAGTTCACCATTCAGTAGGGACAAAGCCTGAGGTGAGGCTGTGATTGAACTGGGCACACAGGTGAGGTGCCAGTTCACTCTGTAGCTCATGCAGAACACAGCCAGGGATATTGTCAGGTCCCATAGAAGCTGTATTCTTGGCCTTGGACAGTGCTGTTTTAACCTGTACAGCTGTATTACTGGGTGCCTGGAAATCTACCGGTATTGTGATTGGTCCCTTGATGAGGAGAGAGGGGTAAAGTTGGCACTGAATCTGTCGGCCAGTATATTGGCAATGTCTGTTGGCTCGGTATAGGAAGAACCACTGTGCAGTAGCTCAGTGCAAATCTGGGTATTGCCGTGGAGATTCTTTACATAACTATAGAAGGCCCTGTAATTGTCTTTACTATCTGCTGCAATTCTGTTTTCATAGCTAGCTTTAGAGGATTTGATGAGGGATCTCAACTTTTTGTTGAGGCTGATAAGGGTGTTTTTTCCAGTCTTGGGACTTCACCTTATTCCACATCAGTTTCCTCCTTCTGTTGTAGAATTTGTTTATAGCAGGGGAGCACCAGATTGACTTTCTTTTTTTGGAGGAGAGTGTCTTGGTTCTATTGAGTATGGCGAGATCCATGCATTTGTGTACACTTTCGTACAGTCCATTGGTGTATGATTTGGTGGTCATGCAATTGATCTCCATTAGCATGGGTGCTGTGAAGTTAGTCACCTCTGTTTTTAGGAGCCCAAAGTTAGCTTTGGAGAAGTTTTTCATGGTTGTTACTTTTGCGGGGAGGGGGGGGTGTGGATTTCCAAGGTGATTAGTTTGTGGTTGGATCTAACCAGGGAGGAGTTGGCTATTGGTGTAGAGCAATGGTCACCCATGTTAATAATGACCAGGTCAAGGATGTTGCTACTTCTAGTAGGCAGAGCATTTTCTTGTTAGGACTCCTAGCACTGAATAATAGTACCCTCAGCTTGGCATTAGAAGAATTTGTTACATTGGTAGGTCTGTTGGTTTGGCACTGCCTAAAAATGGCACTATGGGGATGTCTAATGACTTGGCCAGTATTTGAAAACTTAGCTGTGACAGGTGCAGACTATCTCTGATAAGGCAAAAAGGTCTGTGGATTATGTTGTCCCAGGCTGACAAATACTGGATCACTTTGGAATGGCACCAGTAGCTAAGCCATTTACTGAACCCAACAACTTTCTGTTTGTCTTAAGGTATCATTCTTGGTGAGGATAGAATGCTGCTCAATGCAAGGCTCATACCTGCCTGCAACATATATTCAGAGAGGTCTATCATGTGTCTCTTTATATAGGAAGGTACATCTCAGGTCATTCACACCCACACGGAATAAGACTGAGTCATACTGATACTTGCATTTGAGTGACCTGAGTGCCTGCATGATCTGACAAATCCTGGCCCCTGATGGGCAACTGAATGTAACCCTCCCCTTTTTCAGCCTGGTTAGGGGGGTGAATATGTGTCTCACGATGGAGTCTTCTACAACAAAGGTGTTTGAATGTGTGATGTTTTGCCTAAGGGGCTTGCTTGTGAACACACTGTGATGTGTATTTTATGTGTGGTGGTTGGTGCTGATTATTTGCAAGTGGTTTCTGAGGGCAGCATACTGGAGGCCTCTGAGATTTTGTTACAGTACTTGTGAGTACCTCCACATATGTAGGTTTACGTGTCAAGACCTTATTTAGTTAGGGAAATGATGGGCATGTGCTGACAACCTATTTGCCAATTTGTTTTGTCAGTATGTGAAAGTCGTGTCTCAATTTTTATGGTGTAACTACATCTCTGACGTACTGTGTCTATTTCTCTCAGGATTAAGTGGTTGTCAGTATGCATGACACAATTTCTACATTGCCTCAGGATGCCTATATCCAACACGCTGGCCACAGAAATAGTAGGAAAGTGTTTATCCATGGTTTCAGTTTTTTTTTTACTATGGGTTTAACCAGGGAGAAGAGTAAATAGATTTAATTGGACTGGGATGATAACACATGGATAAAGAATGGGTGCTATGGTCATTGTGAACTGCAGCTATCTGACAAGGAGATGCTGCTCTGCATGCAAACCAGATACTCCTACAGCAGCAGGGGAACTGGGGAAAGTTGCAGAGGTAGTTATTCTCAGGGAAATTTTAAACGGAAAGTGTTTGCATCTATACGGGATACTGCTAACCTCCACTGCTTGGAGAACAGCTTAGCAAAAACACTGGGCTTATAAAGAATCAGAAAAAAAAACAAGTTTTATACCAGCAAGGCCTACAAGTCAGTCAGGAAAACATACAATAAGCTTTCAGCCAGCAGCCTCCAACTCAGTTTTAATACAGCACATTTCTGCCACAAGAGTGGATTCAGAAAATTGTCAATGTAAAAATGCTGGTTTTTCAGCTCAAGTGAAGGGAAACCACACAGTCTACATACTACTGCCCTGTAAAACTAGCAGATACAATGCAATTAAGTAAAACAGCAGCAGTGAAAACAGTTCAGTTTTGAAGCTGTACTAAAGTGCGAGAAATGTAACAAAAAATATAGGAATCTTATGAAACACAGTAAAAATAATCAGCAAAAGGGCAAAATTATAGTTATTTTCATTCTTTTAGCAGCGGATGGCTTTAGATGCAACAGATTCTCTGTAATTCTCAGATGAAATAGCCAAATGAAGAACAGCTCTGAGGAATTGAGCACAAACCCACACAAACACTGGGATTATATAGAATCACAATAAACAAGTTTTACAACAGCAAGGACTACAGAGCAATCAGGAAAACACACAATACGCTTTCAGACAGCAGCCCCCATATCAGATAGGTTTGCTACAGCACATTTCTGCCACAAGAGTACAATCAAAAAACCCTCTTATTGTAAAAATGCTGGGTTTAGAGCTCAAATGCAGGGAAACCACACAATCTAAATGCTACAGTCCTGTAAAACTAGCAGACTCAATGTGATTAAATACTACAACAACAGTGGAAACAATTCAATTTTGAAACTCCAATAAAGTGCGAGAAATAAAATAAAAAATACAGGATACTTATGAAAGGCACTAAAATAATCAGCAGAAGTGCAAAATGTTACTTATTTTTATTCTTTTAGCAGCAGATGGTTTTAGATGTAGAAGATCTCTATGGATTTCAAGTGAAGTGGCCAAACCCAAAGCAGCTCTGAGGAATTTGTTGTACTTTGGGAAATAGAAAGGTCTTTAAACATTTGTAATAACTGCAAAAATAATTCATGTGTTGAAAGATCTGGTATACAATAGGAAACATGGAGGTAGTGTGGAAATGAATAGTCAAGAGAACACAGAGCTGGTGAAACATGGAGAATCCTAGGACTATTACTTGCATATCATCTTGATGGAGGTAAACGAGGTCACAGGTAAATTGACTATCTTTCTGAAAGATTTGATTGGAAAGAAGGTGATGACATAGAAAACGTTTGCGAATATTAGACACCATTTCCTCAATGAAACAATAAACTATCATTTTGAAGAAGCAGTGCAAGTTTTCTGATGTTGAGTGGTGCTATACTGTGACTACATCAATTTTCCAAAACTGAAGTATATATGTTTCATTACAGGAAGAATTGTAAAAAATGTGTCAAAAGTTGTGTCAAGTATAAGAAGATGACTTGGCCTGACTTCCCAATTGACATTACTTACTAACGCTCATTGCCAGTTCCAGATATGGCTCATAGTTCATATTTTAAAAATATTTATTAGGCAAGTAGTTCAGGAGAACACTGAGGAATGTAGTGTAGTTCGGCAAACTACTGTTTTGTTAAATAACTTGCTCAACATAACACATTAGTTAACTGGAGATTAAGGGAAAGAAATATTGGACCACAGGAAGCAGCTTATAAACAACTCACAGCTTTAATCTTCTGAACTAACTGCACGACAGTTATAGTCCAGAATGGCTGTGATCTAATTATAGCATTGAGTGATTAAAGAATAAATATTAAGTGAGTTGAAGAAACATGGGAAATGTGCATTACTGGTATTAGCTGAATTTAATTTTTTGTCTCAATCATAAAGTGAGATCTCTTGATGCATTAAGACTGTTTTGATGAATCAGTTTGATATACAAATAGCTGTAGCCAGCAATTTCAAAAGTTGTACTTTATTGATAAGGTTGGAATGCCTGCTGACTCAGTTACAGCAAGAGAGAGAGTCTATAAACTCAAGTCTAGAGATGAAGTTAGAGTCCTCATACCAATTAATTACATACCATTCATGAATTCATGATGTGGCAGGTATAGAGATCATAGATGTTTCAGGACAATGGTGGGCAGCTACAACAGAGGCAGTGTGAGGAGTCCTACAAAGAGATTGCTTAATGTGAAGAGAGTTCTCCAAAGAGATTCTTTGTTTTTACATATATTCCAAAAGTAATGAGAAGGTGGTAGGATACCTGATAATTATTCAGCTTCTTGATAATGTTCATTGCAATATGTGTTACAAAATGAATGCATATTATTAACTTTGATATGTCACAATTGATCTAATTTTCATCTTAAAATGAACAATAAATATTTATAAACTGCTTAGGTTTACTTATGTAAATGATTACATTAATGGGATATGAATATAAACAAGATCTTGATATACTCCCCTGTAGTAGAGTGTAGAAAGATACTTACACATTAATTTTATATTGAAGTACTAGTTACCAATTTTGGCTCACAAGAATGCGTCTTGAATGATCATCTGTTTCACTCTGAAAGGCAAATTGCAACATGAAATGCAAGCTGGTGACAAAGTCTTCAGGGAATGTGAAAATATATATTTATTGTGATTTATAATCCGTTTGAAGTTAACACTCAAAGAAAGAAAGAAAGACTGAATGATAATCTTAAAGTCATGCTAGAACTGAATGAGATTCCTGTCAAATGGGATAATATAATTTAAAGAATTAGTTAACCCAAATAGAGTTGTGAGTTTATTAACCCTAGCCCCAGTTCAGAATATATGTTCTTCCATAATTTGAGATTTTGTTTCTAGGTTCGGTTCTGTTCTGAGGAAAGTGATCGATGTGGAGTGGGGGGTGTCTGTTCTTGTGTGTCAAAAACAGATATGGGAAAGTAGATCAGATGTGAATAACCATCATGTTATGAAAATCAAAGCTAACACTGTCTTGGAATATGCTTTAAATGTGTGAAGAAGAGATTTTTGTAGTTTTAATCTACTACAACCTTTAAGCTTCTCCATAGAATGTTTAGTTTTTAATTGAAAAATTGATGTTTCACTCTCAGAGTTGTTAAAGCACACTTATTAAACTTTACCCTATTTAAAGATTAAATGTATTGCCCAATTTGAGGAATAAGAAGGTTGAACACTTCATTTTTAAACAATTTTTATTATTTTTCCATAATCACCCAGAGAAAAAGGAACAAGGCCTGTTTACAAGAACAGTTGTTAAAAGTAATACACCTATACCACCAACAGATACAATAATTAGGAAATGGGTTATGTCTTCATTTGTTTATAACTGCAAAGCTCAGAGAAAAATACCATCATTGCTTTACTGAAATATCAGAGACAGATGACATAGGTTAGTGCCAGTAAGACAAAAAGTATAGCTTCAGTGACCATGCTGGCAATGGGTAAAAGTCTGCATTGTGAGGAAGACAGAGTGGGAAATGAACATAGCACCCAGATATCATATGAGTAATCTATATCACAGGTTATCTGTCTAAAAACTGAATCTTTGATGTCCATCAGGGACAGATTGTTGGGCAAGCCCATCATATACTAAACTAAGTATTTTGTTAGTCTTAAATGAATGAGAACATTTTCTTTTCAAAGAAGAGGTGTTTCCATAAGTCCATTTGTATGATAGATTTATTGACATTTTTATTGCATGTAGAGACAGAGGGAATGTTCTTGAAACACTCATTAACAAATTGAATCAAAATGTTGTTGCTTTTAAATTTATAGATGAATATCATAAGTCAAAGAAGGCTCTTTTTATATGTTGATATTCACTTCAAAGAGGGCTGTTTTTCCTCTTACCTTTTCAAGAAATTGGCCCTTAACAATTGCTATTTCTTACATTTTAGTCATTGAAATTGTATAAATACAGATGCAGTAATTTTCATTAATGAGAAATCTGAAAATGGTATTGTGGACATGTCAATTCCTTTCTAATCTCATATAATATTGAAGTTGCCCAGACAAACATATATTTATGGAGAACTGGGAAATTATGACAGAGCAATAGAGTTTAATGGACATAATATGCACCTGCTTTACTTTTATTTATAAAACATTTGCAACCTGAAAGTTTGCTTGAAGCTAGGTTTATAAGATCATAGATTGGTACCAGGTTAACTGCCCCTGTGGGCCATTTTTAAGTCTAGAGAATTACCTCATATGAGAATCAAACCATGCATTTTGTATTTGTAAGGTAAACACCTGAACCATTATGACAACCTCCTCTCCCGCCAACACTTTTGTAAATGATGTAGGTACATTTCGAATACATTAAACATCAATGTTTGTTTTTCTTTCGGCTTTTCCTGGTTAGGGGCGCCACAGTGGAGCTCCAGTCCGCTAATGATTGGTAGTAGATTTTCATGGTGCCGAGGTGCCAGCTCGATGCCCAACCTTCAATGAAGGCACGCCCATTCACGCATGTCTTTCAAATGCCACTCGACCGCGGGGAATGAACTGCAGCTATATACATTAAACATTAATGTAAATAGTAAAAATTTGTTTCTGTAAAATGAATGGAAATTTGATTGTAATGGTACCCATATTGTTGATGTTGCTTTACATAGTTCATGTGATTGCATTCTGTATCGAGAAAAGAAGCAGGTCAGGACAGAGACTATATGAAGACATTAATGACTTTAAAAATAAAAATGAAAGTAGTACATTATACATGTAATGAATGCTTTAAAAATGAAGTGAAGCAACTGACTACTATGCTTACCTATGAGTGCAAGTAGGAAAGGCATTTAGACAACTATAAATAAATAATAAAAAAACTTAATAAAGTTTGTAAGAAATAAAAGTACTAAACCTACAAAAATTAATTATGAACAAAAATGAGTTAATGACTCCATGGATAAGAAATCCTTTTTTAGACATTTAAATTTTATTAATAAGAAAGTTTCTCCAATCAATATATTTAGAATAAATGGAGTTGAGACATAATATCTTGATTATAGCTAATGAATTATCAAAAAACCCACAGTGCCCAGTTTGGCCCGGGGGAGCCAATCATGCCAGTTGGAACCTGAGTAGAATCTTGGATCGGAGTAACTCTTGGAATCCCTTTATGTTCTACCACTGTCTGTCAAGACTGGGTAATCAACTGTGCTGAGATCATGATCCTAATTATTAAGGCCTTTTGGATCCAGGTATCTGCTCGGAGTCAATCCCAAAATTAGCCATCTTCCGCAAAGCAAAGGTGACAGGAGACATACTGGTCTAGTTAAGTCCTTTATTTCTTGAGTATAGGCATGAATTTAATATATATAACTAGTTTGCAAATAATGCAAATAATAGTGGTAATTTGATAGTTTCTGCCTCATATGTATGTGCTCAAGGCTGTTGCCCATATTTCAGTGTCCCATCCATGAACACATATTGCAGTTTCTGTGCTGTCCACCAGAGAATTCACACCACCCTTTTGTGCTCACCGAACACTTGCACCCATTCCTCCTCCTGTTCCTGGCAGAGGTGAGCAAGCCATATCACTTTACTACTCTGACTCACTGCTTGGCTTCTCCAGTGGCAGAATTACTAATCAAATCATGGATGCCTGGACCAGAGTCAGGGCTCCATCCTTCTGTGCACAGAGTCAGGTGATTTATTTACAGTATTATTCAGCTGAGACTGAGCTTCTCCTTGGCCACGGACCATCTGCTTGGCTCACTTCACTTTGGCAACAAGCTATAAATACTAAATTGCATAGGTGGGCTTTGTTATTACAGCCCTTTCATTTCACTATTGGACATAGGCCTGAGCGAGAGAATCATTATGACAAAGTTCTATAAAAATATATTATGTATTATGGTAAGAACCTGAATGTATTATGTAGACTGAGTACATTACAGTAGTGAAATCTTGTGAGAGTCTAGACAAATATGAATAACCTAAAAATCTTATGTTAAAAGTAAGACTTCTAACCACATTGATCAGAGACTTTTGCCTTTCAGAGAGCGGGATTTAGAGGCTGAGAGACTTGGTTGACACTGATCTTAGAAGCAGTAGAAATACCAGAATAGTCTTTGGATGTCCTGAGTCTCTGCTCAAGGAGTACCAGTAACCTGTATGTGGAGGGATCTGAGAATGTGAAGGCAGTTTTGCATGAGCTGTAACGCATGAATCAAGCTGCCCTAAAATGTGATCTGTGAGGACTATTCTGCTCCACTGAGAAATGTTAAAGCTGCACTGGAAAACATAGAGCTGAACTTTAAGCTGACGAGAACTGACATTCAAAAGTATGCTAATGTTCTAATTTAATTTAAATTTGAATCTTGATTTTAGATTTTGTTATGAATAAACTGCTCTATCATTATGTCTATATCTGCCTATCTATCTATCTATCTATCTATCTATCTATCTATCTATCTACATGTGTATGTGTAGATGTGTGTGTGTGGGGGGGGGGGGATACCTTAACTAACTTGACAGACTTTAGAGTTGATACACACTGATCAACAAAATAGATGGTCAATAGTTTTATGCAATTGTACAATCTTCATGTTTGGGGAATATGCTCTTTCCCTGGTATTGTGCAGTCTAGGAATTAGAACATATAATTAGCTGGGGGAGAAGAAGCTGTAAGAAACATTATTTTAAAGTTACATGTTCTGAGATTATGTCTCAGAGCATGCACGGTGAGTGTCAGTGTTATTTTATTAGCTTTTTTTATTTGGTGTTGTTAAGCACATCAACATTTAGGTATTTTGATTTAAGAAGTATACTGATTGGTGCTGCGGTAGCGTTTTTGCCTCACAGTAAGATGTTGTCCTGTTCGATTCTCAGCTAGAGCATCTTCTGTGTAGAGACATGCGTGAATGGGCATGCCTTCGTTGAAGGTTGTGCATCAGAGCTGGCAACTCGGCACGTAAAAATCTACTGCCAATCATTAGCGGACCGGAGTTCCGCTGTGGCGACCCCTAACCAGGAAAAGCTGAATGACACACACACACACACACACACACACACACACAAACACTGATATATATATATATATATATATATATATATATATATATATATATATATATATATATATATATATATGATCTTTTATTGAAAATTCAAAACATTGGTCCTATAATGATCTTGCAAAAATGCTCGATCCACAAACACTTGAAACAGTAAATAAAAATGCTTTATGAAGGGTAAGTCTCCTTGAAACCCACATCCCCTACTAAATAAATATACCAATGACAAGACTGCACTTCAGTGAGGAAAAAGACAAATTCCCCACTCGCTGCTGTAACACAATCTCACATTGAATAGGATGGTAATTTTCTAGCTACTGATTTTTGATTTGCTCTACCAGATTTTTCAATTTTCAACAAAACTACTTGTTGGCAAAACATACTGATCCCATATATACATGCATAGTAATCCTGTATATACATTCACACACACACACACACACACACACACACACACACACACACACACACACACACACACACACACACACACACACACACACACACACACACACACACACACACACACAGATCCAGCCATCCACAAACAATTCTTAGCATGTCCATGTGAGGATAGGGTTAAAAGGGTAAAATGAGAAGTTACCCCCTTTGAGACACAATTTTGGGAAACAGGAAAGGTGAATTGTAATTCACCCTTGTCCATGGAATTTGACATTTTCCCCCGGATTCATGAAGCTTGTGCCAGGTGCAGGCATAGCGTAGGCGGCCTAATGTCAAATATGTCCGCCGAGTGATTCAGGTATGAACCAATCCCTCGTGCACTACCAGCATACGCCAGAGCTACGCAGCCCTCGGCATAGGTATGCAAATCACCCCATGCGCAGTGTCGCACCATGATAATGAAGGCATACAGTGATTCACGAAGTGGTGCAGGCATAGCGCAAGCCCATGGAAATGTAAACCAAAAAACACGGTTTACATTTTTCCAAACAGAACATCGGAGTTATGGAAGCGGACCACATGCATGTATTACAAAGTAAACATATGCCAATGGAGAAATACACAGCCAATGACACAAGAAAAGATGCACAACACCTAAAAAGCAACATTTAATGTCATGTCCACAGTAACGCACAGTACAACCGCAGGGCATGTGTGTGCAAACAGGAATACAAAGGAAATATATAAAAATGGCAGAAAATCGCAATGAAAGACAAATTAGGATTGCACCATAATATGCAATGGTAGGCATGGCACACCACAAGCAAGGCGCAAGGGTTGCCAGGGGCCCGCAACAGTGTTTGGCGCTGTAACTATGAATTAGTAGTCAATGCCATGCAAATGAGGCAAGTAATACTGAATCACAAACGTCCCGCCGGATTAAGGATGTACCTGACGGCGCAGAGCTATAACACCGAGGAGTGTATCAAAGGTGATACATGACATCAGCAGAGGGGTGTGCCACCATATCAGTAAGCACATTGGAGCAATGCAAATCTGGCCTGACCATTGCTAAGCAAAGATGAAGGACAGGGGTGGGGAGGAGGGTATAGAACCGTTTAGCTGAGAGCACACATGGTGCCTGAAAGCGCATGTGTACGGGGATGAACTCGTACCCGAAACCCGGTAAGCGGATGCATGCGCCGCGAACAATAGCACAAATAGGAAGGTCAGGGGAAGAAAAGAAGGAAATGCTGAAGCAGGGTAATTGGTGTACTAATGAACAATTAACACCAATCAACACACGGCGGCCAATCGACGGCAGTAGACAAGCAGGATAGGGGAGGCATAGGATTGCAAAAAAAGGTGTGGAGGACCTGGAATGCAAAGATAGAACTGTCATTGCAGAGCAAAGCAAACCCACAGTAGATCGGCAATAGCACATATTACGCAAGATAAACCAGGTCTAGGAAAGTACAAATGAAAGCAGGCTGCTGGATGCATGCCAGCAAATGGTAGGTGTAATGTGCACAAATGTAAACGGAAGGGCAGGAGGTAATTCACAGCATCCAATTGTAATGCAACACTAAAGGCAGCACAATAGTGGTTCCGGTAATAAAACACAGAAGATACCCTGTAGCCACGATCGTACATACACACCCTATGACATCATCAGTGTTCACAGCAGAACAGTATAAAGTGTGAAAGCACCCAACACACACCTGTGTATTCCCAAACACCGCACCATAGGTGTAAACAGATGGGGAACTTTTAAAATGTACATGCTGGGAGCTGCCATAGCTGTGATTTATCAGCATGTGTTACAGACCAACGGTGTTGTGGAGGATGATACCGACAACCACCGTAGGCCTCTGAGGAGGAGAAGAGTGTTCAGACCAAGGGTAACCTACCAGGGGCTACATGATCTGGAGATAGTAGAGCATTACAGGGTGGACAGGGACATCTTACAGCAAATAGTAGAGCTGTGCCGGCCACGCCTGAGAACCAGAAACAACAGAGGGGAACCCATCCCAGTGGACATGAAGGTATGTGTAAGCTTGTGAATACTAGCCACAGGTACCTTTCAAAGGCCAACTGGAGATATAATGGGGATCTCACAGGCATCGGCATCCAGGGTACTACACCAGTTCCTGGATGCCATGTTACCACATGCCAATGAGCATATACACTTCCCCCGAACTCAGGAGGAGTTGGCCAGCAATATGCATCACTTCCACCATGTGGCAAACTACCCGGAGGTACTGGGTGCGATAGACTGCACGCACATACAAATTAAGTCACCACCCGGTGAGCATGGTAGGTGCTACATAAACCGCAAGGGATTCCACTCCATCAACTGCCAGGTCATGTGCAATGCCCAGGGCATTATCATGGATGTGTGTGCTGGCAGCCCTGGAAGCTACCACGACTCCCATATCTGGCATGCCTCACAGCTGTAGCAGGTATTTGTCAGGGGGGACATCCCACAAGGTCACCTTGTGGGGGATGCTGTCTATGCACTGGAGCCGTGGATGATGACCCCCATCAGAAATGCACACACACCAATGCAAGAACGCCATAATGAGGCACACGCACAAACCAGAATCATCATAGAGTGTGTGTTCGGGATGCTGAAATCACGGTTCCGGTACTTGGACACATCTGGTGGAGCCTTGCAGTACTCTCCAGGCACGTGTGCCCACATCTTCATAGTATGTTGCATGCTACATAATATGATCCTGCGGAAACAGCTGCAGCAGGGTCATAATGGGGGAGGCCCTCACAGTCCACGGCAAGTGCCAAGGCCAACACAGGCACAGAGGGATCCAGACCACGGACACACTGTGCCAGCCCCAGTAGGCAGACGGAGGCGTGCCCAATATGCCTACGCCTTGGCAAAGAGAGAATGTATAGCACATACCTTGACAGTGTAGGCTCCCACGGACTGGCACCCCTCCCCACCTGCACACAGTAACATGGATGGCACACAAACATGAATACCTATAAATTGTGATGTATAGGTGGCCCACTGTGGAATCCTACATAGGCAGCCCTCAAACATTGTACACGCAACAGCCATGGGAACACGGAACTGTCAACACCTGAACAGTAGATGCGCCCATCAGCATCTGTCGGTGCTGTGTGTATAGGTTCCCAGGTACATCGGTAGGTACATGCCCGATTGTCAGAGGCAAAACACCAAACGGGGCAAACAGTGACACCCGTCGCCACAACATCGAGTAAGCAACTGTCGCATACTGGAGCAGAGACAATCATGGGAGCACATGTGTGTAAGCACTGTCCTACACACAGTCATCACGGATTACCCGCCGCTTTACTGAGGGGCGCCACAAAATGTAATCATGGATGTAGTGTCAAGGCCGGGGATGTACCCATGACAGGCAGTAGTCACCTCAGCATGCTGCATCCATGGTCGTATGAAGGTGTAGCAAATTATCGGGTGTACCTAATTGTGATATACATACCCACTGCTGGAGTACAGCCAGTAAACATCACATGGGCATACCATTAACTGGACCCATCAAGTTGTAAACTAACGGAGTCATCCATGTGAGTGTAGTGTGGAGTAACTGCTGTAGTGTACTGCACATACAAATTGACATAATTCGTGTACAAACCCCAGATGTCCAAGTGGTACATGCAGTGACTGTCATGCATGTTCCCGGTCCCACGTCCCGCAAGGGATGTAACATAATCCCGACAGCACGGTAATGCAGTCTGGATGCAGGTCATCAGAATATGTGTAGCACACATTAGCGGGAATAAGCGTTGCTCACAGCTGGTAAGCGATGTTTAAATACGACTATATGGATATGCGCAAAACAGGGCTAAGTGTCACCGACCACTGCACAGATCACGGTCAATGATGTACAGAACAGGTGACACCAGCATTAGTCACCCCTGAAAAAATAGCGCCTGCTCTAAAGGGTAAAACGACCACTTCCAGGAGTGGAACAGGCAGTCATGTACACAATCACCCAACACTATTGCTAGGCAAGATGTACATATGGTAGGGTTGCCACAGTTCAAATGACCAATGTGGGACATATGCCAGATGTCAGCAGGATGACACACACCTGGCCAGGATAAAAAC
Source organism: Protopterus annectens (assembly GCF_019279795.1). Taxonomy (NCBI): domain Eukaryota; kingdom Metazoa; phylum Chordata; order Ceratodontiformes; family Protopteridae; genus Protopterus; species Protopterus annectens. The sequence continues at coordinate 690,013,447 of NC_056730.1, read as the reverse complement.
CAGAACAACAGTGTTTTGCATAGATAAAAAGCTTATAGTCTAGTAATGGTCGCAGGTACGTGTTCCGTGTCCTGTAACATGTAGGTGTGTCAGATACAGAATAAGTGTGTCATGCAACTATGACATAAACTATAGGGAATATGTTTGTCCCAAAGTCGCAGGACATTTGCTATGTTCACAAATATTTCGCAGGACACAACTGAACAAAGAGGGATTGTCCCTCGCAAAGTGGGATGGGAGGTAATCTTAACCTATGGCAGGTGTGTAATGTGACAGGTACAGACACAAACGTGTGGAGTCTAGGAAACACAGTATACACTGACAAACACACAATGAAAGGCATAGCGTGCCTGTCACTACCCCTGTCCGAGATATATATATATATATATATATATATATATATATATATATATATATATATATATATATCTACACATATATAATACAGATAGAAAGGGCGATAGTGTGATATATGTCGATATACAAGGGGTCACTGGCATCTTCAAATATATAGATAGGTCGACGACACTCTAAACACCTTTGAGGTACAAATAAACAGGATACCGCCAACTATGGAACGTGTCACACACCGACACGCATAACCAGGAGGATGAAAGACAGAAAGAACACAGTACTGGAACAGTAGAACCGCGAGCAATAGGATGATAGTAAGGACATGTAGTCACCGCTGTCGGCTGTGCGGTCCACGTAGGTACCGTGTACAACTATGGTTGTGTGTGATGTAGCCTTTGTATGTGTGTGACGAGGGTGCCATGTGTATTCCCGTGTGACTAAAGTGTGTGTGTGTGTCCGCATAGTGTGTCTGTAGGTGGCAACTCGGAGGTAGATGATTACAGTAGGTGCGGGTATAGCTATCCGTAGGCATGCGGTAAACACCTGTCCCACATTGGGAGGGACACCCCCCCCTGGGCAGGTGTGTCCTGACATGAAACATTAGAAAGGGCAACTGTCCGTGACTGTAGGACATTAGTATGTCCCACATAATATGCAATAGTTGCAGGGA
>NC_056730.1:689924841-690011923 GCF_019279795.1 Protopterus annectens | reverse complement strand
TTCCTTATTCAGTTTCATGCCAACCTTTTTTCTCAGTTGCGAATCTCAGGTCATTTGCCAGTTTTTCGACTTTGCGGGACACAACTGTCCAATGAGGGACTGTCCATAGCAAATTGGCACAGCTGGTAACCCTGGTGACCATGCCCATGTCGCTACTGGGGTTGCCACCTTTTCCAGTTGCCATGGTGGGATATTTTCGGGACTCACATCTGATTTTACAGGCCAACACATACCCACGGTCACTATATAGCATAGAACTTCACTTGTTTGCCTAAATAAAAGCTTATTGTTGTGGCAGTTTGGTTGCTTATTCTGTTTCTTGTGACATTTAGGTATTTCAGTTACAGAAATAACCAATTCATGCAACCATTACATTAAATACGGGATATCATTATGTCCTACAATCTTAGCACATTTGCCATTTTTAATATTTTTTATCGGGACACAACTGCCCATAGAGGGACTGCCCCTCGCAAAGTGGGACAGGTGGTAACCTTAGTCGCTACTCCTATGTCGGTGCAGTGCGCTGACATGCTGCGGTACACCTTCTCTGGGTATGCCCACTGACGGTGCATTCTTGGGACAAACATGGTCTTAAGCGTATCCTTTGCTCCTTGGACGGGTACACTTAGGGCTTCGTGGGTTGTATTTGCTTCTCCGTTTAGTTGGGACGGGTACTATGTTGCATACTCTAGGTGCGTTTCATTCTGCACGGGCCCTGGCTGCTGCCATTACTATTATGGGCGGACCGTGGCAGTCAGCACATTAGGTTGCTCACCGCCTGCCGGCTTAGCCACGCCTCCGGACGCATCCTACTTGGGCTCGCTCACGTACACTACGCACGTGTCTGTGGTTGCGGCGCGCTCTCATTACTATGCATATGGCGCTACTACGCCGGCTATTCACTGCACCGCCGGCGCAGCCCTTACGCCGGCCTTGCGCCGAGCTTCATGAATCCCGGGGTATCTTTAAATACAACTAAATTATACACTGTTCTTGTAAATGTATTAAAGTAGTTATCAGAAATATTGCTCTTATTCACTTCAAATAATTTCAAACTTTATTTTTACTGAGCTACTTAACCTTATGACTTTTAACTTTATTGTTTCTCTGAACAAACAATGTCAGACCTCTCAATTTACTGCCTTCACCTTTAGCCTGCTTGTTTCCATGGAACCATGAACAAAGTGTACAGCTATTCTCAGATGTAAAAAAGAATCCAGGCCACCGTTTTAAGGAAAAATAGTCTTTATAACCAACACAGATGAGTGCTTTTGTCTAATAGCAAGACTTCTTCAAATCTTTTGTAGTGATCTTTGGCCCATAAAGTATAATTCAGGTGACTTAGGGTAATAAAAGAACTGTTACTAATGAACCTACACTGTTTACAGTTTCTACAAGCGTATGTACCCTTCTTAGTACTACCTAATCTCATACTGCGAGTATCTTTCTTGTTTCCAAATTCTAACATGGACTTTATGTTGAGTTCTCTCTTATAAGTGAATTTTGGTCTGTTACTTATTATGGCAACCAACTCTTTGTTCCCTAATAAAATCTTCCAATTGTTCTCAATAATTTCCTTAACAAACCACATTTCATTTACTATAGGTATAGGAAAGGCAATGTTGTAATTAATGGAATCAATAGTGGAAACTTCTAATACTGTACTTACACATATATCACTGGATAATACAATTATATTATTACAATTGTAATACTGAATTTGTAGTTTATATTGCCAGTTGTGTATCATGTCACCATTATTATATAGGAAAAACAATAAGAGCACTGAAATGTAGGATATATGAACACAATTTGGCTATTAAAAACAAAGACCAAATTCTTTGGCAAAGCATGCTTCCATATGTCCTGATTTCAAAAGGTTTGAGTTTTTTGTTGTGGAAAAAATGGATAAGGTTATGTTTGGAGGGGATTTAAACAACATTTTAGAATGTAAGGAAACACTTTGGCAGTTATTTTTAGGGGCGGATAATGTACCAGGACTAAATGAGTCCATAAACCTTAAATGTTTTTAACCACAAGCCACATGAACAAGTAGCAGCAAAGCACTTATACCAACACGAAAATGCAAGTCCACTGTTTGGCACAATAAAGGTTGTCCTCCAATACCACAGTACTATAGAAAGGCGAACTCTTACAAAGTAGAACCAAAGCTCTTTATTTTCACATAAAACACACAGATTGAGCGCGCTTTCATCTCGTATCACGAGACTTCATCAGAATCGGATCCACAGACAACAAAGACAAAAAGTGCCAGAAGCCAGGGTCCTACTGGGTACCTTTCTTCCTGGGGTCTCACATAAAATAATGTCCACAAACGCTAGTCTACACCACTGGCAGTGAACGTAAAGCATGCATCATTGGAAAGGCAAATGAAGTTCTACGTTCTACAAACGTGCACTTGTCCTCATTCCTCTGTCTATTGAAGTCACTTCTGGTGATATACAATATACTTAAAAAATATGTAACAACAGAGGAAGTAATATGTAAAGATTCATGGTCATTCCTGCAAAAAATTAATGAATTGAAGTATGATGAACAGTACAACTTCCTTACAGTAGACGTAAAGGACTTATATACGTCAATACCACAAGCATTGGGCATAGAGTGGGTAAGTCAATTACTAAGGAAGAAAGGGACTCCTCAGAATGACATCACTCTAGTTGAAGAACTTCTAGACATAGTTCTATCCCACAATTACATTTATTTTAAAGGAAACTATTACCTGCAAAACAGCGGAGTAGCAATGGGTTCACCCTGTGGCTCTAGCTTCGCAAATTTTGTTATAAGTTACTGGGAACATCAATTTGTACTCAACAAGGAAGGAATAGCCTCAAAAACAATTTATTTTACACGCTATTTGGATGACATCTTTTTACTAATAAAAAGGAAACATGAAGAGGCAAAAAATCTTATTGATTATTTTAATGAGACTACAGACTTCTTAGTGTTCACATATAATTTTGACCCAAATGAAATAGCATTCTTAGATGTCCAATTTACTAAAAATTATGTTGAAAAGAGATACCAAGAAAACATTTATAGGAAACCATCTTATTCAAACACATTTTTGCACTATACAAGTGCACACCCTTACCACCAAAAAAGATCGGTGGTAAAGGGTCAGTTAGTAAGGGCTGCCAGAATGGTGTCTACAGATGAAGACTTCCATAGTGAGTGCCAGTTCTTGAAAAAAATATTCATAAAATAAGCATGCCTGAGTACTTTTATTGACAAACTAATAGAAGAAGTAGTGGAGAAAAGAATTAGTGGTGTGTACATATCCATTCTGAGTATACAACACCCTACTGGGTTGAATGACTATTCCATGAATGATAGTCAGGTTGATATGGAAAATCAGGTCCAGGACACAATTACTGGGACAGGTACAAAACAAAATGATTTCACAATGAGCTATATTACAACTTTTAACCTTGATTATCGTCACATAAAAAAATACTGATAAAAAACTGGAATATTCTGTTAGAGGACAAACTAATAGTGGACAAATTGGGTACAGAACCATGATTCATTACTAGGAAGGGTAGAACACTCAAGAATATATTTGAAGGTGAGCGTAGGATCCAATCATATGCAATAGGGATGAAACAATGTGGTAGTTGCCCCTATTGCAAATACATTCATGTAGGTGCATCAATGCACATAAACAACACACATTTGAGTAACAGAAGAAAAGTTAATTGCAACTCCAAAATGAACTTTTATGTGGCTAAATGTCAAAATTGTGATTCATTCTACGTCGGTAAAACCGAGTGTAGAATGAGAGACTGCATATACGAACATATATATTGTATTAATAAACACAAACTGGACAATGCTTTAGCAAAGCATACAGAACAAGATCCAGAACATGCATTTAAATTCTGGATACTTGATCAAGCTGACAGTAATCCAAGAGGGGTTCCATTCACCTTATTATTATAAATGTTGGAATTGCTCTGGCAAATTTGTCTCAATGCTTATAACTTTCCAGGATTGAACGACATGTGTTCTATCACATGTTGTTTAAAACTGAAAAGTTTAATGAGATGAAATACTGTAGTAACAACATTATATAAATTATGTTTTACTTATTCATTTTTCACTGGAAAATGTTTATAATGTAAGGTTAGATAAATGAGGAGACTCTTTACATTTTTACCCAATTTTTGTATATGATTTTTACCATATTGCTGCTGCGATAAATGTATTCACTTGCTTGTTAAATAAGGCAGTTTTAAAGAACAGGAAAATGCATATTATGTTCACAATGCTATTTTAACTACTGTTCCTTTAAATTTTAAGATGGAGAGACCAGCTGATTTTAATCATGGTTAAACATGACTATTTAAACTTGATTTTTGTAAATGTTAGTATCTGCTGAAGTTCAAAGAAGTTTTTGGACGAAAAGCGCTTCATTAAATTTTGTGGATTTAGTCTTCAGTGAATTTGCCAGTTGTTTTTGTTTTAATTTCTTAGTTTTTTGTATCTTGGATTTTGGAGTTATTAATTGAGGCAAACGATCCTCCTTTTGCTAATGCCAAACTTTTATTTACTAAATTGGAAATCAACTCATACAAGCATCGAATTACAATTCCCATTTACACTCCCCCTCCGGTTCTAACCATAATACTATTGTAGATTTCCTACACTGGACTTCCCTGAATTTCTCTCAAGAATCTATCATTATGGGGGACCTTAATACTGACTGGCTGTCTTATAACTCTGATATTCCTTCAAACATTATTAAGTTATATGGCTTTTCTCAAGTTATACAGACAGCTACTAGAACAGATAAATCCACTAGTAGAAATTCTATTTTGGACTGGATCCTCACAAACAGACCTTCTCTATCGTTCCAATCAGGGTGTCTCTGAGGTGGAATTAGCGATCACCTCCCCACTTATATGTTGAGATACCATCTCAATCCTCCAAGACAATCTGCTTTCCACCTTATATAAAGTAAAAAGAACTTTTACACTCAAAGTTTTCTCTCCCTTTTACTCCACTGTGACTGTCCCCCCTCAAAACTCTTCCCCATTGACTCTGCATTTGATTACTTTAATTCCACCTTCCTAGATTTCCTAAACAGACTACCCCCTTCAGAACTGTTAGGGTAAAATCTAATTATGCAACATAGTTTATACAAGATATCAAAAATCTTCTTAAAGAAAGGGCTAATGCTTGGTCTCTTTGGAATTTTACTAACAAACAATCTGACATTGATATGTATAAACATCTTTGCAATAAAGCTATGTCCCAAATAAAATTGGACAATAAGCCATACTTTACTTCCACTTAGCAACATCACTATAACAATCCCAAGAAATTCTGGTCATCTATAAAAAAATTGCTTCATCTTGGAAATGCTTCCACTCCTATAACCTCAGCATCCTTTAATTATGATAGCATTGCTACTCAATTTAACACTTTATTCACTAACTCCATTCAGGCTATCACTAATTCTGTATTCTATACTCCACCTACTACCCCTACTTCAGATGGCAATGATAGCAACCTCTTTTCCTTCAAACCTGTTCAAAATCTCACTATTAAAAACCATCTCTCCAAACTTAAACCCACATCTCTTGCAGCTTATAATCTACTCACATTTTCCTAAAAATTAATGTTCCTGCTATTGCTTATCTTATTGCAATTCTAATTAACCACTCCATTCTAGAACACTATGTTCCTTCCACCTGGAAGATATCTTATATTACTCCTCTACATAAAGGAGGGGGCTCCACTGAGTTCTCTAACTACAGACCTATATCGATCTTACCCCTCTCTCTAAAATTATGGAAAAATGTATCCACCAGCAGCCTTTGAACTACATTCTTGCTAATAACCTCTTAACAAATACTCAACATGGGTTTCACCCCCACCATAGAACCACTACTGCTCTTCTTAGCTTTACCAACATAATAAATCAATACAGAAATAAAGGTCAATTTGTGTCTTCCATCTTCTTAGGTCTTTCTAAAGTCTTGGACACTGTTTCTCATCATACACTTCTCAATGTACTTGCCACATTTAATCTTAGTTACTCTGCTCTAGCATGATTTCATAGTTATTTGTCTTGCTGACAGCAAGTCATTAAATGGCAACAGGTACTCTCTTCCCTTCTGCCTGTTAACTCAGGTGTTCCTCAAGGCTCTATTTTAGGTCCTCTACATTTTAGTATTTTCACTAACAAACTCCATACATCTGCACCTTTAGCCTCTGTTGTTCAACATGCTGATGATACAGCTCTTATCTGTGCTGCACCTTTCTTAAATCTGCTTGCTCCTACTACACAACAGTCCTTCTTTTCAGTTGAATTATGACTATCTGAATCACAACTGGTTCTATATCCTTCTAAAACCAAAATTATGCTCTTTCATCCTTGCAAATTACAAGTTCCCTCTATGATCTTTCAAATATAGTCCTCTAACAACACAATAATTTCTGCTATACCACATGCAAAATTATTAGACATCCTAAGTGATAACAATTTGAAATTTGTCCTTCATGTAGCTCAGCCTATGAAAAATACTTATATTAAACTTGGCTCACTTTACAGACTTAAACCTTTTCTTACAACAAAAAAGTAGACAAGATTTAGCCAGAACTCACCTTCTCTTCACCTTACTATATGCCTCTCCAATTTTCACTAACCTTGGTAAAACTGACATATCTAAGCTTGAAACCTGCTATAAGAAAATGCTAAATTTGCTACAAACTCTCCACATAGATCACATCATTGGTTAGCCTTACATCAACTTCACTGGCTTGAACTTTCCCATCTCTTAACTTTTACTTAGCTTACAACAGCTCACAGACTTATCCATCAATCCAAAAAATACCCCCTCCTTGCAGTTAATGCTTCAGCCCTATACTAACAATTGTACACTGATTGTCCAACAAATTCTTACTACAAGTATCAAAGTCCAACAATAAAGCTGATGACTGTCTATACTCTAGCTATATCTCCAAAATATGGAATACCATCCCTCATGCTATAATGTCCAATCCAAACTTGACACACTTCAAATTACTCCTAAAAGACTACCTCTTTTCTAATTGGCTATGTTCATGTTCTTCTCCTGGTTAATGCCTTCTCTCTTGTTTTACTCTTACCTTTATACTTGCTACATGTAACTTGCTATTTCCCTTTGTATCTCCATAAACCATCTCTTTTCTTGCACACTTTTTCCATCTAATTTCTTATACTTTCTGGTCTAATCTGCTTCACTTCTCTCCTCATCTTTCTTTATATGTTTTCTGTTTTCTTCTTCTCTCTTATCTTACCTTCTTCAGTGTCTTCCCCTCAGCCATTTTTGTTAATTTCTTATCTGCTGCTTACATATATCTTTTTGTCAGTTGCTCATACATTTTGCTTCTAATTTTGTCAAACTAGTTTATCTTTTCTTGTAGTCTTTTGTTCTCTTACAGTTTGGCTTATTTTATTATGAACTTGCTAGTGAACTCTAAGTTTTCTTTATATTTTATACTGTACTACTTTTTCTTCTCTAGCTGTCACATACCTGATGCATATCTATTTATTATTGTGCTATTTGTATTTGCATTTTTTGTGGCTTTCCCATGGGATTCCACTGAAGATGGGCTAACACCCAATCAGACTATCCCGGTTAGCAACAGTAAATAAATAAATAAAATAAGTATTGTTAAGAACAAAAATCATTTTACTTACAGCTACTTTTCCCTTTTTCTCTTCGTTCTTTTTTTCTCTTTTTCTCCTTATTGTCCTTCCAAACATTATTGGCATGAAGTGGGGCATATCCCATCAGTCCTCCAACAAGTAAAGTCAACAAAAGTCCAATCTTTCTCAGCCACTTTTTCTTTTAAAGTCATATTTTGCAAGTCAGACATATGATTGATGCTATATAATCTTAAATTTATTTTCTAATTTCAGTATTGCTGGTCTTCTTCTTGTTCATCTCCAAATCCAAGAATCTGGTTCAACTCCTATGCTTTTTTCTGTCTCTCAAGCATTTTCCTTTGGAACATTGGAAAAGGTTTCATTGGCAAAGTCTCTCTATGAGCCTTACCATCTGAAGAATGAGATGCAGAGTCCCCTTGTGTTTTATGACTCATCATTTTGTATTTCCCACTTAGCCTATTCTATATCAAATGATGTTGATCCTCCAGGAAAAAAAAATAATAATCTTAGGACAGATGGATACAGCAGCTTTAATCTCACACCTGCCTCTCGACATTCCCCTGATTACTGGTATAAATTTGCTTCTCTTCTGCCTTATGTACAGTGAATAATCATTTTCCATAAAACACTGCACTGTCTCTAATTTTTAATACTTTGGCCTTCTGCTATAATTTTGTAAGGATCAGTTCTTTCTGCTGGTATGATTACATTGTTACTAATATAGGTCTTGGCTGCTTTCTCCTGACCAGGTTTAGAGCATTCACACAGTGTACCATTTCAATTAACAAATCCTGCTGTGGAACACCAATTCAGTTACTTATTTGTGTTTATTTAAGATTAATTTGATCTGTTCCTTCCAATTTCTCTGGTACAGCAGAAAATCTCAGGTTTTCTCTGTGTGCTCTGTTCTCTAACTTTACCATTTTTGAAACTACCCTCATACTTAGCCTTTTCTTCATTTCAACCTCTGATTTTTTTAGTATTATCTGTTCATCTGAATAGTTGTTTAAGGCATCTTCCATTTTCCAGCCCTATGTTATTTGAGTTGATATATTCTTTCAATGCTTCATTTATTTTTGCACACATGTAAGTTATTTTTCCTCTACATTACTGGAAGCCTTCTCTTGTACCAAAGCTGGAGCTTGAACTGCTTTTATCCTTCAATTTTTTTATTTTTTTAACATATAAACAGTGATACATTTAATGCAGTTGTAAATAGCAACAATACAATCATAAAGAAAAGAAAATAGTCTTTTTTTCAAGGGGAAAAAAACTATATGCAATATATATAACCTGTCTGTGAGATATTAACTAAAACAAAGTGTGGTACTTCAGAGAGTAATGTTCAGTATAATAAGTAGTAATATATGTTATATAAACAATAAACATTTTGAGAAACAAATTCAGGAGACAGAGTTCTGCTGAAATAAATCAATGAGAGATAATAAATTTTCCCAAGGATTCTTGACAAGTGTCTTAGGAAATTATCTACTTTCCTTTATTTTAGTCTCAGTTAAAGCTATTTAAATCACTCCCACTTAACGAAGCTGTGGAATACTTTAATTCCACATTCTTAGCCATCCTTTAAATCAGTTAAAGCTATTTAAATCCCTCCCACTTAACAAAGCTGTGGAATACTTTAATTCCACATTCTTAGCCATCCTTGACCAACATGCCCCAATTCGCTCTGTTAGAAATACAACTAAGCCTGCCCCCTGGCTCTCAAACACTACTAGGCAAAAAATCCTTCAGAGAAACAAATCTTGGGCTAAATGGCATAATACTAAGGATCCTACAGATCGCCAAACCTTTAGATAACTAAGAAATCTTGCAAAAAAAGCCATCCTCTTAGACAAAAAAGACTATTATTACCAAATGCAGCAAACTTACCAAAAAAAAAACACAAACGTTTTGGAATAGCATCAACAAACTACTATACCCAGGACAATCCAGCACACCTAACCCACAAGGCACTAACCCTGAGAATCCCACTTATACTGCTAATGCCTTTAATTCTTTCTTCAAACAAGCCATCCAAACTCTTGCTAGTCAACTTTCTCCAAATACCTCAAAACTGCCTACAACTATGACAAGCCCACCTCCAACTTTTTGGTTACAACCAGTTTCTACTTCCTTTATCTGCTCCCTTATCCAAAAACTAAAACCTACCACCCCCTTAGCTGACCATCTTCCAGCAGAATACCTACAAAAAGGGGTTAAAGCCTTAGCCTATCCCAACTCCATTCTTGTTAACCATACCATAAGCGAAGGTACCATCCCATCTATCTGGAAAATTTCTCATATCTTCCCACTACATAAAGGTGGGAACTCTTATGACTTTTCTAACTACCGTCCTATAGCTCTACTATCTCCCCTAGCAAAAATAATGGAGAAATGCATCCATAAGCAACTACTTAACCACCTACTCCAAAATAACTTACTTGCCAACTGTCAACATGGATTCAGACCTTTCCATAGTACCACCACTGCCCTCCTATCCTTCACAAACTGCATTAACAAAAACCGGAACAACAATACTCTTTCCTCTACAGTCTTTATTGATTTATCTAAAACTTTTGATATGGTCAATCACCAGCTCCTCATAAATATACTGAAATCCCTTTCACTTGAACCCCTAGCAATAAATTGGTTCAAATCTTACTTAGACAATAGACAGCAGGCTGTGCTATGGGACAATAAACTATCTAACCACTTTCCCATTTCTCTTGGTGTTCCTCAGTGCTCTATATTAGGCCCACTTCTATTTTCCATCATTACCAATGACCTTCACTCTTCAATTACTCATACCACCTGCATTCAATATGCAGACAACTCTACAATAATCTGTTCAGCCACTTCTCCAACTGAACTACAGTTCCTTACCCAAAATGCATTCAGTACTGTAGAACAATGTTTTTTAAACCACTGCCTCCTCCTAAACCCCCGAAAAACTAAACTTTTACTGTTCATGCCAACCCGAAATTCCACTCTAATAAATTTCTCTCTCACGTCTAATAATGGCACTCTCATATCTCCTGAACCTACTACCAAACTTCTAGGTATAACAATAGATAGCAATCTTAACTTTGATATTCATATAAACAGCACAGTTAAAACAATCAACAAAAAATTAGGATCCCTCTATAGAATCAAACCCTTTTTTACTCCAGTAGCCAGGACCACTATATCCAGAACTCACTTAATCTCCACTCTACTCTATGCTTCACCTATCTATACTAACCTTACTAAGAACAACCTAAATAAATTGGCAATCTCCTACAATAATATTAACTGATTTGCTACTGCCTCTCTTTTTAGAACACATTACTGTCTTAATCTAAAGCAACTCAGATGGCTTAAATTTCCAAACCAAGTTCTTTTTCACCAGCTTACTATAGCCCATAAAACCCTTTACCAACCCACCAACACTCCAATACTCGTTATTACCCCTTACAATAATCTTAAGAATTTACGCTCCTCAAACAAAATACTTATCAATACTTGCAAAACCAACAACTTGGCAGGAGACTCCCTCTCCTCTAATGCTGTTGGAAAGCACTGGAATCTTTTGCCCACTGAACTAATTTCTCTGTCTTCATTAACTCTTTTTAAACAGAAGCTAAAACTATTCCTCCATACCCACTGGTTATGCCCCTGTACTAACCCTGACTAACTTTCCTCCCTTACACTAATGCATTCTCCTCACCTTTATAGACTTACCCTTAAGAAACCAAAGACTATGTCATGACAACTAAAATATATGTATATATGTATATATATGTATATATGTATATAGTAACATCTCTTGTATATTTACCTGTTACTATCTGAGTTATGCTTATGATGAGTACTGTACTTTATATTACCAATAGATGTTTAAGTTTGACAGTTGCAACCTTTTATATTGTTTATTGTATCTGTCTTGGAGCTTATCTCCATATTCTTTTTTGTATCTATCTTGGAGTTTTTCTCCCCGGGCCTCTACTGAAAATGGACATGTATCCAGTTAGACTAGCCCAGTCAACAAATGTAAAATAAAATAAATAAATAAATATTTCTTTTAAAGAAAATGAAAATTATTTAAAGGATGGTGGAGAAAAATATCTCCAATGCTTATTGATATGTCTCCTTTCCACTGTCAAAATGGTCGAGAGCAGGTAGAGCTTGTCATTATACAACTTATGATTACCAGTTATATTCAATAGAACAAACAACTTAGTTAAAGATAAAGAATCGTACCCTAAAACATTCATGAAATATTGTATAGCATTCCAAGAATGTTTCAGTCAAAAACATATGCATCCAATCTGCATTACAAGTCTTGGTATACCTCTAACATTTAACGCTGCTGTTTTATTTATTTTGGCCATCCTATTTGGAGTTAAGAAAGATCTGTATAAAAATTCCAAGTAAATATACATCAATGTTGAGAACAAGATGTATTTTAATTGAATTTCATATTTGAGATTTCTGTTGTAGATTAAGTAAAGAGATATGATCCAATGGTATATATGTTTCCAAAATTTTTCATTTAGATAAGTGTTGTGCTCTATCAGAATTTTATATAATTTAGAGATAAAGTTTTCTACCATAGATTTCTTGTATAATATATTACTGAAAAGTTGAATTAGTTTTGGGTTTTCTTTATGACATGAATGTGCAAGAAATAAATATTTATCTTGAGCTTTTTTTTAATATTTTATAAAAGTAATGCATCTTGAAAATACAAACCCTAATCATTTATAAGCTGTTGAAGATCTTTTACTTTTCAACCTTTAAAACACTGATACCAGTAAGAAAAGTTTTTGGTCTCCCAGAAGTCAGGTTTAAGTGTGAAGACTTTATTAACAAAATATTTAGTTATATTAAATGTAACGATAGCCTCAAACCAATGTTTCCAGTCTATTTTGCTGAGTATGATATTTATAAAAGAATTAAAAATGTGGTTCATAAAAGAAAATGATGACGTGGAGGGAGAATTATATTGCATGTTGTTACAAAGATAATGCCAAAAGAATTTACTCTGATTTATACTGATATTATTACCTGTTAAGTCATCATTACTATTAAGTAGGTCAAAATACAAGGTTTTCCAGTCTGAGTTATAATTAGAATCAATGTAATTTAGGATATAATATGGGTATATACAGCAGGAAAGTTAATACTTCCTAAGTTCCAAGGTTTAGTATAATGATATAGGGCTACCCTAGGTTTGTTTGTAATCCATAGGAATTTCAGTAATTGTTTATTAATGTCTTTAGTAGGTGATTTAGGATATAGGGTTAAAGGCAGAGGTAGTACTTTATACACACACACACACACACACATATATATATATATATATATATATATATATATATATATATATATATATATATATATATATATATATATATATATATATATATATATATATATATGGGTCTAGGACTATTCACTGAAAGCACATTTCACTGAAACACATTTCACTGTGCACAAGTCACTGAAAGCTCAAATCACTGAAAACACAATTCACTGAAACACATTTCACTGAAAGTTATATATGGCCTTTTCCCCACTGTAGTGTGGCCCTGGAGTTTAGAATATATAGTAAGAGGGGGTGTGGGGGAACTATACACATGGATACTTGCAATTTCAATAAATTACTTTTTTCTAAACTTAATATATATCCAAACTATGTAGGGGGCTACACCCCTCACACCCCCCAATGTGGGGGGGTGGTTCCCCCCACACCCCCTTACTATATATATTCTAACTCCAGGGTCGCACTACAGTGGGGAAAAGGCCATATATAACTTTCAGGGAAATGTGTTTCAGTGAACTGAGTTTTCAATGAATTGTGCTTTTAGTGATTTGTGCACAGTCATTTGAGTTTCAGTGAAATGTGCTTTCAGTGAATAGTCCTAGACCCATATATATATATATATATATATATATATATATATATACACACACACACACACACACACACACACACACACACACACACACACACACACACACACAGTTTAGGAAAGAGAATAATTTTTATTAATTGCAATCTATCATCAAAAGATATTATAGTCTTGTTCTATTTATTAGACTTGAGGTTATATTTAAAATGTTTTTATAATTTGTAGTTCTTATTCCTTTGATAGTATTTACTACAGTTATTCCTAAATACTAAAAAGAAGTGACTTGTTTATCTATATTTTGTGTGTTTGCAATTTCCTTTCTTTTTTTAGAATTATACACTTGGATTTTAGATTATTAAAGTGTAGACCTGAGTATGACTAAAATAGCTTTATGATAAAATCTAAGCTTTCTAGAGTTCATCTTGAGTTGAGAAGTGTTAGCAGCACATCACTGGCAAATAGCATAATTTTGGAAGTATAAATTTTGGAAATTTCTGTACTTTTGATATTTGCATTATTTCAAATTAAAATTGCTTGAACTTCAATTGCTATACCAAATAAAATAGGAGCAAGGGGGCAACCATGTTTAGTACCCACAGTCAGGGTAAGGGATTCAGATGTGTAGGTTCCTAGTTTAATGTAAACATTATTATCTTTATAAATATTTTTAACAAAAGAAATGAACTGAAAAGGAAAATCAAACATTTCTAAGACTTTAAATAAATAATTCCAGTAATTCCATTTTAAAGAATAAAATGCTTTTGCAAAGTCCAGACTAATAACAACTTCTCATTTTTGTTATTGACACAATCTATAAGGGTTAATAATCTTTTAATATTGTCATGAGTGAGATAACTAATAAGAAATAGAGTATAAAGGGCTTAGTCCAGATAAAATCACTTTAATTAGCAGGTCTAGGAGACACTCTCTGACCTCCCGGTGGGAAGAATAAAGACACCTTTTTGAAGATTCTAGAAGTTTATTCAGTTAAGTAGGTAGATGGATGAGTGTTCTTGATCTAGTACATTCAACATATCAGTTATTTAAAGGCAGTTAAAGATAATTGTGGGAGTATCCATGGGAGCTGATTGGAAGAAAATCTGGGAGATGGAAAAACAAGGAGCCAATCCGAAAGCTTAGAGGTTAGCCCCATATTTGAATATTCCTGAAATACCTGTGAGAGTTTACCTGCTCAGTAGCCTGAGGAACCTCATTCATAGTTAAATGGTTTTATTTTTATTTTTAACTTCTAACAAACAAAAGGTGACAACACACTACGAACTACAACTATAGAATTATATTTAAGAAAACACTTTCATCTGAGCTTCATCAGGTCCATCTAATAGAGTGGTTTACACTTTGATCATTGGAAATGCCTACTTTTATGAGGCTATCATCAGACTTTATTAGTCTGTTTTGTAACACACGTAAAATGAGGGGCTTTGTCTGCATCAGTGGAGCTCATATTCCTTGGAGCCAAGAATGAAAGCTTTATTACAGAGCTTTTTCCAGTCTGTCACATAACATCAGAGGCTGTGCCAACATTTATGAGGCTCATTATCTCCTAACATACAATATGAAAGGCTAATATTCTGTTGTATAGCAAAAAAAGGTTTACAGTGCCTGCTTATATGCATGATTAATGTGCCCATTCCCCGTTTTTCCTCTTTCTGATGAAGACAGCTGTTTTTGTATGTAGAGGAGGTAGTCACTTAAAGCTACATTAGGTGAGTCTCATTTCTGAACAATACATGCATCTAGAGAAATAGCATACAGTGGAAAACAAGTCACAGTGCTTATTTTTTATAGAGCTCATGGATGTGGACAAGTAGGAGGAAAAAAGTAAGTAAAGTTGGAGACCTCAGAACCATTTGTGTAGGCTTTCTGTGCCCACAGAATAAAAATACAGCAAGTGGTGAACTGCAGAGTATACAAAAACATTTAATAAACAAATGAATATTAGATCTTCTTTGAGGATAGGCAAATTGTGGTTATGGTATAAAGAATATAGCAGTGTAGTGTGATATCCTGGAAAAACAATTTTAATTGTACTGCAGATTACAGAAATGTTGTTAAATGCAGGCCCAGTGTCTACAGTATCGATACCTGGTTGTTATGGAGTAGCTGCAGTGAGAGGTGGAATGGAGCATGGTTTTATGGTACTGCAGTCTGGTGTCTTCACTGTCAAGCTTCTTCCTGAGTCTAAGAGTTACTGAGTGCTCTTCTGTTCAGATTCTTCCTATCTCCAGGTTTTAGGTGGTGAGGTCAGGGCTCTTCTGCCATGGGGCCCAGGGTGAGGTTAGATGATGTAAAAGGCTGATGTAATCAGTATGGGAGTGGGCTGTCAATCAAACTGGGAAGCTGGAGTTTGGCCCATTTCTCACTCTTAGCACCAGAAGAAAAGCCCAAGTCCCAAATCAGTAGAAGGAAAAAAACATTTCAAATAACTCAACACTGCTGTTTAAGTTTGTGCAAATCATGAGTTTAAAAAAACACTTGCAAACCCATGTCAGTTACTTTTACATTTGTACACATCTAGAAATCACAAAAAAATAATAATTTGGCTTGTTTTCTATGTCACTAGTTTACCAGATAAACCATGTAGATGCAGGGATTTGCAAATATAATTACTTGATTGACTTTTTCATATTAACAGCAGTACTTGGCGTTAATTAACAGTATATGTCCAAATTATGGGTTAGGTATTTTAGCTGTACGATTTATGGTTTAGTTTCCTGAGTGCAAGCACACTTTTAATGGAATTGCTTGATTTTAGACTGGGGTGGTGGCATCCAGCCTGATCTGCCAGCTTAATTCCATTTTTTTAAATATTGCATTTTTATTACCTTTGAGCCCATAGCAAGCTTGTCCAGGATGTGGAAGTTGAAACCTCCATGGTCTGAGAAATCATGGTAGTGCTTCATAGTTGTTTTTTGAGGATCTGTAGTTTGATGTCAGATTTTGAATTTGTCCACAGTTTTCCCTATGTTAAAACAACTGCAGCCATTGCACTGTTCATGGTATATCTCAAATCTAGTGTTGCAATTACCAAGACAAGTGTTGTTAATTTTTCTTCTGAGTACTGGTCAAAAGAAGTAGTTCTTGTTGCTCATGTATTTGCAGTAAGTGCACAGGGGAAAGTTCCTCTGTCATTCTCCTCTGGTCTGAATTTGCACTCTACCCAGTCCCTAATGTTCCTGGTTCTATTAAAAACAAAACAAGGATGAGATCCTAGAAGTTTTTTTCAGTTGTTCATTGTCTGTAATCATTACCCAGTTGTCAGTCATTATATTTCTGATTGTTTTATAAACTATTGTAAAAGTGAGTGCCGTGCTTCTCTCTCCTGTGAATCCTGGTGTTGGTTTCTGTTGAGCCCTCAGAGTCTCCCAGGAGGCCTCTCAAAATTCAGGTCCTCTTCCTCTTTTAAAGTTCTGGCGAGGTTGAGGATGGCTTTAGTAATCTATTGCTGTATCCCCTAGCCAGGAAGTCATGGTGTAAGATGATTAGATTTGTCATTAAATCTATAATCTCTTTGGAGACACTTGCATTTCTCATCCCCTGAGATTTAAAAAAAATTCTCTTTTGTGATCTGGGGATGTATGCTTTTACTATGCAGCAGCATGTTAACCCTGGTTGGTTTTCTGAACAGGTTGTTGGACAGACATATGTCTCCAGTGTCCTTGAATATGGTTGTGTCTAAAAAGTTGACCAAGGTCTTGTGACAGGTTGTGAATCTTAGGAATCTAGTGGAATTACTGATATTGTTGTAAAAGTAATTCAGTGTAGCTTCAACCCCCTCCCAGATGATAAATATGTCATAAATGAAACTGAGACAGCATTTCATTGATGCAAAATAGGGGCTTTAGTACACTTATTCCTCCTCCCACTTTCCCAGAGCCACATTGGCCAGGCTTAGGGCATGGCTGCCCCGTAGATATTCCAGTAGTCTGCTTATAAAACCTGTTGTTTAACATGAGGCAGTTGTTCCAACAAGAACATTCACCCATCTACCTACTTAACTGAATAAACTACTGGAAAATTCAACAAAGTGTCTTTATTCCTCCCACAGGGAGGGTATCAAAGAAAGAGTGTCTTCTAGATCTGCTAGCTAAAGTGATTTTATCTGGACTAATCCTTTAAAGGATGTTAAAAAGGCAGTCTCCATCATGTGAGGTCTTCTTAACCCAAGGTGATGAAATATATATAAACAATCTATAGCCAAGCACAACTCTGTTCAGTATGTCACCAATGCAACACAACAAGAAAGGGAAGCACACATATACTCCAGACAATAGAATGAAATCTCCCTTGCCACCAAAACATAAAGTAAGGAAGCAGGAATGAGAACAATACTAAATTAATCATGCAATCACTGTTATGCCAGAAAAAAAACAAGATTCACCAAAGATGCCCTCTAGAAGCATGTTTAGCATTTTCAAAAATGTTTTACACTCCTCCTTTGATTCAGGGAATCTACAGAGAAGATCACCACATGAAAACAATAAGGACCTATGTAACACCAGGCACAGCAAAAAGTGAATGCCAGCAAGCCAGTCGCACAGATCCCGCAAGTGCTACACACTCCGCCAAGTGCTACCAGACACGATAAAACAAGTGCCATAACAGAGTCTATGGAACTATTAACTGTCAGTTTAAGGCAGACAATTCTCATATTAATGCTGGAAGTAATCTGCTATGTGACTAATACCTGGTGTGAAAGAAAGATGGTACCAACTTTTAGAAACAAGTACAAGAATGATGATGAGGTAAAAAAATTGAGTCACTCTTGCTATCAGATGAGAATGAATTAGGTAAACTTATAATTATTAGAGTATTAATTAGATCAACTCATGCCAAGTGCAGCAAACACAGAGCACCAGTGCAGAGGAGGATATTCCTCAGAGGTGTGATTTCCTAAGGGAAGGCAAACTGGTGCATTTCACCATTCTCAAAGGAAACATCAGCAAATGTAACAACAACCAATAACTCACATCAACATTCATGTCCATTTCCCCTTCCCAACACAGCTAAGAGGTCTATTAACAGAGAATTGTACACACATATGCAATTTTTGATTAGTTAAGTACTTTAAACAGGAGATGAGATGAAAGAGATTATTTACATGATTTGCACATTAAAGAACATGCTACTAAAATGACAGTTGTGTTAAATAAAATTGAACACTTAGCACTTAAAACAATTCAATTATAAAGAAATAAAAAAATATAAATCAAACTTAGAGGAGACCCGCAAGACATATGTTATATTTAAAACAATTACCTATATATAATGAGATTAGAGATTATCTTAATTCTCTAATGAGTGTGTGTGTGTGTGTGTGTGTGTGTGTGTGTGTGTGTGTGTGTGTGTGTGTGTGTGTGTGTGTGTGCGTGTGTTTGTGTTGTGGTATGTACTCCATTTTTCTCATAACTTTCCCCTTCATTTCTTTCCAATATTCCCTTTACTTACTGCTTAAAAGTGAATGGAAGAGAAATATTTGATATAGCAATGTTAACAAATAAGAAAGTCATTCTTCATAGTCTTTGTGTTGTTATTCAAGGTTATATCTGTTTTTTGTTTCTACTTCTTTGTGTCAGACCAGGAGTTCTTTTCAGGAAATCTTTTTTAAGTTGGGGGATGTCCAGTCCATGTCTTCAGTAGTTGGTAAAAGTTTATTTTTCTTTATGAAGGAAGAAGCTTCTTCTAATTCTTGAAAATTCTGATATCATTTGATAGATGAATTTTTATTTTAACAGGTAAAATTATTTGAGATTTGATCTCATTTTGATTGAGTGTTTTCACAAGAGGCCATCATTTTTCCTCGTTTCTAAGGTTTTTGCTGAATACTCATTATAAAATCTTATATTGTTCTGATCATATTTTAATTGAGCTTTTTTCCCAAGCTGTTTTAGGAATCAAGTCTTTAAAAATGAAAGAAAGGAATTGTATCACTATATCTTGGAGAAGTTGTTAAAGTAGAAGGCATGGGCTTACCTAAAGCTCTATGTGCTCTTTTGATGCCATAGGAAAGTCTTTCCTGCAGGTTTAATAATTTTGGAATCCAAGAAGATAAAAAGTAACTAGGTTATCTCCTGTTTTTATTTTTTTTTCTGGTAAACCAACAATTCTTATGTTGCATCTCCTTTCTCTGTTTTTGAGGCAGGCTATTTTGTTTAATAACCAGGTGGTTTGTTTTAATAAATATTCTGTTTGAGTTTCTTCTTTCTTAAATCTTCATTTAGAGCATTCTCAATGTCAACTATTTTAGTTTGGTACTGTTGGAATACTTCTTTAACATGTCATATTTTAACCAGTTCTGTTTCAAGTTCTCCTGAAAACCATCTATTTTCAGAGATAACAAATGAAGTGCTGTTTTCATCAGCTGCATATACCTCTTCAGAGAATAGTCAGAGTGGGAATGCTTAGCATTGTTCATTTTTTTTCAAGCCAATAAAGTCTCCAAAAGATTATGACAGGAAAAGTTGATGAAACTTCACGAAATTTGGAGGCAAGTAAACTTACACTATTATAAAATAGTGTGTGAAGTAAGTTTCCTTAGAAGTAAATATTTTCCTGTTTATTTCGATTTTACTGCAGAGCTCTAAAATGTTGCTTTCACTTGGCCATCTAGGCTCCACCCCTGCTTGAACTACTTTTTGATGAACAGCTACAAGATTCTTCCCAGTCAGTGTTTTCTCTTCATCTTTTCTACTTGATTTTATTTCAGGATCTCTGTAAGTTTGTACTTTGCTGGCATCCAGGCAGTGTACTTACTACCCAGTAATTGAATTTTACTAAAACAGGCAGAATTACTGGCCCTTATCCATCAGTTTCTTTTTTTCACACTGAGAGAACTAAAATTAAACTGCTGATCATTGTGCAGCCATCTTGGAAATCTAAAAGGCATGCCATTATTGACAAAAAATAAAAAAAGCGCGAAGTCTATCCTCTGAGCCAACTACACCCTAAACATTTTCCATGTAAAAAATTTATTCTTTGACCTCTTTTCAAATATCTGCAAGTCATATTAATAGAATCTTCAATATTATGTCTTAGCATCTTGTCTAGTTTTATCACTCAAAACTGTTTCCTTGTGCTCAGTTCAAAACTCATTACAAGCACTAAATAATCTACAAAAATAGAGGTACGACTGCTGAATCCTATACAAATGCACTGTATAAGCACATACATGAGTGCATGGATCGTGCCATCCCCAACAGAACCAAGACGCTATCCTCCAAAAAAAGGAAGCCAATCTGGTGGTCCCCTGCCATAAAGAAACTCTACAACAGAAGGAAGAAGCTGTTGCAAAAAAGAGTAAAATCCTCTGATTGCAGGAACTCCCTGGTCGGCCTCATTAAGAAGCTGAGATCCCTCATAAAATCCTCCAAAGCTAGTTATGAAAATAAAATTGCCACTGATTCTAAAGACAGTCACAAAGCATTCTACAGCTATGTTGAGAATCTCAATGGCAACTCTCAGATCTGCTCTGAGCTACAGCACAATGGCACTAGATACACAGAACCAACTAATATTGCCAACATCCTGGCAGATAGGTTTGGTGCAAACTTCACCCCACCTCACCCTCCCAAGGGGCCCATCACTATAACTGAAGAATGCAAAGCCCCTATAATCATGGCTGCACAAGTAAAGACCGCACTCTCCAAAGCCAAGAACACAGCATCCATGGAACCTGCCAACATCCCAGGCTGCGTTCTGCATGAACTACAGAATGAACTGGCACCCCACCTAAGTACCATGTTCAATCATAGCCTCACTTCAGGCTTTGTGGTTACTGAATGGCACACAGTGATGGTTATCCCACTCCACAAAGGGGGCACCACCACAGACCCTGGGAACTACCACCTCATTAGCCTGACGAGCCTTGTCTGCAAGGCCATGAAATGTATCATCTTGGAGCTTATAAACAAGGACATAGGTAACCACCAAACTCTGGACTCCACTCAGTTTGGGTTTGTAAAAGGTAGGTCATGTCTCCTAAACCTGATTGACTTCTTTGAAGCAATCACCAGAGCTGTGGATAAGGGTATGGTGGTGCACACAGCCTATCTTGACTTCGCCAAGGCTTTCAACACCATCCCCCACTTTGGAATTATAGATAAACTCACTAGACTGGGCATAAATCCCTATGTCACAAGATGGGTGGCCATCTGGCTCACTGACAGAACCCACACAGTGAAAGTAGCTGACTCCAAGTCCACCTTCAGACCAGTGACAAGTGGAGTACCACAGGACTCAGTCCTGGGTCCTCTCCTGTTTGGCATCTACTTCTCAGAAGTCCAGGCTAATACAGCAGGTCTTTGGCGAATGAAGTTTGCGGATGACTGCAAACTAGGTGCCATAATAGAATTGCCTAATGATGTGGGCATTCTACAAAGGGGCTCACTGAGACTGATGCTTGGTGCCAAAGTCATGGCCTCAAGCTCAATGCCAAGAAGTGCATTGTCATCCCCTTTGGGAAAAACACTGTACCCATGAACTAACACATAGGTGGTAGCCTACTAAACACCGAAAGTGTGATAAGAGACCTTGGGACACAGGTGGGCAGTAGTCTCTCCTTTGATTATCACATCGCCACAGTAGTCAGGAAATCCTTCAACGTGGCACACCTCATCACAAAGAGGTTCACCTGAAGAAAAAAAGAGGTCATTGTTCCTCTCTACTCATCCCTCATCAGACCCATTATAGAGTACAATGCCTCATTTGGCATGTACCTTACAAGACATCTACAACAACTAGAAAGGCCACAGAAATACCTCACTAAGAGGATTACCAGCCTCAAACAGATGCCATACACAGACCATCTAAAAAAACTCCAGCTCTACTCCCTCGCTTATTGCCTACTCAGAGGTGACCTCTGCCTAACATACAAAGCCATGTCAAACCCAGATCTGGTGGACATTCTACACTTAAAGAAACCCCAATCCCTCTGAGCCACATGCTCCAGGGATGTAAACCTTGCCACCAAAAGAAACAGAACATGCTGGAGGGATAGATTCCTGTCCCAGAGACTTTCCATGCTCTGGAACAGACTTCCCATTCATGTCAAGCAAATTTCCTCATTAGCCCTCTTTAAGAAAAATCTCGACAATTGGATTAGAAATAGGAAATTCACCCCGGGAATCACTTCTGTGTCTCTGCTAGACAGGGGCACTGGAAAATAACTTTTTTAGGTGGTGAAAGTCAGGGAACCTTTTTGACTAGGCTTATATAGGCCCCAGTGCTGATAGCCTAGTACCTACCCATGAACCTATGAACGTAATTCCTAAATATTTAATATACTTTTCTTTCAAAAAAATCTTATTTAGCTGTATATGCCAGGAAGGACTAAAAATATAAAGCTAGCACTTATGTTTTTGCTTTTTTTATATCTTATTTTGTGAGATGACGTCATCAGCCAAAAAGAAGTCTTCACTTCTTGCCATCCTCTTATATACCCTGGTAAATCAGAACATCTTACTATAGTTGGTTGGCGTTCTAAGTATAAAACAAACAAAACAAGGGGAATGGGAGACCCTTGTCTTATTCTTCCTGAAAATCTAAACAAACAACAAAGACATTCAGCATGTATTTCACTCTAACAACAGTAGATTCATATAAGGCCATGATCAGATCCACAAATTCCTGGGACCGCTCTTGTTTGGCATCTACTTCTCTGAAGTACAGGCTAACAGTAAGGAACTCTGGCTAACAAAGTTCGCAGATGACTCCAAACTGGGAGCCATTATTGAATCCCCAAATGATGTGGATATTCTACAAAAGGGCCTTGCAGAAACAGATGCTTGGTGCCTGAGCCATGGGCTCAAGCTCAATGCCAAGAAATGTACAGTTATCCCCTTTGGGAAAAAACATGTACCCGTGAATTACCACATATGTGGCAGTACACTAGACATGGAAAATGTGATAAGAGACTTAGGGACACAGGTGGACAGTGGTCTCACCTTCAATAACCACATTGCCACAACAGTCAGGAAATCCTTCTATGTGGCACACCTCATCACTGAGGGTTTTTCATCCATTAAAAATGAGGTAATTGTCCCATTGTACTCATCCCTCATTAGACTCATTATAGAATACAACTCCCCGTTTGGTATGTACCTCTCAAGACATCTGCAACAACTGGAATGTCTGCAGAAATACCTCACTAAAAGAATCACAGGCCTAAAGCGGATGCCCTATGCTGACCGTCTAAAAAAACTCCACCTATACTCTGTCGCATATCGTCTACACAGAGGTGATCTCTGCTTAACATACAAGGCCATGTCAAACCCAGAGCTGTTGGATATGCTAGAC
Organism: Protopterus annectens; assembly: GCF_019279795.1. Classification (NCBI taxonomy): domain Eukaryota; kingdom Metazoa; phylum Chordata; order Ceratodontiformes; family Protopteridae; genus Protopterus; species Protopterus annectens. The sequence continues at coordinate 689,988,031 of NC_056730.1, read as the reverse complement.
GTAAAGAAATCCCAATCCCTCAGAGACACATGCTCCAGGGATCTAAACCTTGTCATCTCAATGAACAAAACATGCTGGAGGGATAGGTTCCTGACCCAGAGACTCCCCAGACTCTGGAATAAACTGCCCATACATGTCAAGCAGAGAGCCTCTTTGGCCCTCTTCAAAAGGAACCTTGATGATTGGATGGGAGATAGGAAATTCACCCCAGGGATCATATCAGTCACCCTGATAGACAGGGGTTCAGGGAAGTAAATACTGTGGGAAGAAATAGCCAGGGAATTGTTATGGCTAGTCTTGTATATGCCCTAGGGCCGATAGCCTAGTACCAGCCTATGCACCTATGAACCTAAATTATTTGTTATTCCAAGCTGTTAAAGTACTTTAGGTAAGTAATACCACTGTACTCTATAAAGGGCCTTCTCTCAATAATGTATCATTAGCTGATTGTGCAATAATTATCACTAGTTTAGTTTTTCATATATTACCAAATACCTGTCTTCCTGCAGTAGTTCACACTGATCATTCTCCATCAATCATTGAAGACATTTGGTCAACCTTCTTGCCAATGTTGATATGAAAATTTTGTAATAGTGTCTTATTATGAAAAATCCACCCATAGGTGTTTCCCTGCTTTTGGCATGACAGTTACTATACCTCCTTCTATCGCAAAATATGTTATTGTTTCAAAACTCTTATTATAAATATTTAACAAATTTAGTATTATTTTTTTCTTTATGTAATGTCCAAATCTCTACTTGTCTATCCTTTCAGCCTGCTGGTTTACCCGTAGCTTGCCTGGTCATATTTTCTAATTCTTTCTTTGTCAGTTCCAATGCTTCATCTCTAGTTAAGTTTTAGCAGTTGTAAATGTCTAAAGTACTCCGGAATCTCCTCGTTTCTTCGTATTCCTCACCACCTGATCTGTTTTTTGATAATATTGATGAAACATTCCCGCTGTCTTTACTAAGACTACATTAAATTAGTTCTATTTTCTTCCTCCAGTCCAACAGAGATCTGTTGTGATTGTGTTGACTCAGTCAAAATGTTAGTGCTTTCTGATACTCTGGTGAATTGCAAAATAAATGGTCCTTTACATATCCCAGCAAGTGCTCACATCGTTATTTCACATCTTCCATTCCTGTCTAACTTTTCACCTTCTCCTTGCACTAATAAATCACTCTCATAAAATTATTTTTCAAATCTGCTAACACTCTTCCCAGCTCATGTTAAACACTTTTTCTTTTATTTTTAAGTTAATATGACTTTTATCTCAAATTTTAAAATGTTCTTAAATAAATATTTGTTGATTCTGTCCCATAGCATATGTGCTGTTCTCAGATAGTTCTTTACATTAGGCAACTATGTTTTGTTGAAGATAACTTGTTGGAACCTGTCAGTTTCTCTAAACAAGACAGTACTAGAGGACACCGTAAATGCTTTATAAGATCATAATCTAATATTAATATTGAATGTATCTTTATCGTCTTAACTAAACAGACATGCTCACTGGTAATTTAAATCTTACCTATTCTAGATCCTTACATGTCTGAGTAAAATGTGTATTGTGTTTTGAAAGGATATTTCTCCAAAACTGCAGTCAGCCCTATCACACTGACAGGGAGGTTGGCATAATCGTTAAGATATTTGCCTTACAGGCATAAGGTGCAGTGTTTGATTCTCACATGGGTTAATTGGCTAGGCTTAAAATGTCCCACAAGGGCAGTTAGCCTAGTACTAACATGGGTTAATTGGATAGGCTTAAAATGGCCCACAAGGACAGTTAGGCTAGTACTAATCTATGAACCTATGACACAATGTGATATCTCCCTAAATATAGCACAACTAATGCTCAAGGCCCACCTATTACATCTTCTTTACTTGTTACGACATTGCAGTCTTCTATATAAGCAGGTATCCCTTCTTGAAAAGTAATCATTTCTCTCATCATTTTCCAGTGCATTCCTGGGGTAGATAAACATTAAAAACAGTAATAGGGGTTGCACAAATAAATGTTTTTTCCCAACATAATGAACTTCATTATTCACTATTATATTTTCCAGAGATAAAGGACAACTTTTTGCCACTAGTAACATGACCTCTCACTTCTCTTACCCGTGAAATGATCAATGTATTATGGTGCTTCTCATCTAAATTACCTTCATGTCATACCACAATCCAGGCTGTCAACGCTGGCAAATAGCAAAATATTCTCTTTCTTTTAGATGGATTGATCAACCCATTTACATTCCATGTTATTAAACTCATCCACCCCTTTTAACTCTTTTCCTTGGTATCAGTCCTCCCAATACAAGCAAACTATATAAACACCCATGTTTTGTTATATACCAATTTAACAATTTGAATAACAACATCACATTAAATATATTTTGGACCTAGAAAATAACCTGATGATTAACAAGCAGTAAAAGAAACCATTTTTAGAAGTACCAAACTTGGGGCCGGATTCTGTAAAGCTCAAGAAATTTGGCACATTATGCCAATATTAGCGTGAAACTTATGGGTAATGTTGTGATATGTAAATGTACAACAAGAAACTCAGAATAGCGCAGCACACAGTGGAGTATCGTATATATATATATATATATATATATATATATATATATATATATATGTGTGTGTGTGTGTGTGTGTGTGTGTGTGTATATGTATGTATGTATAAACCAGAATCTATCCAGTATATATATATATATATATATAATGGCAATGTTGAAACTGCCTCAGTCGACTGGCACATGGTCGAAAGGCAGTTTCCCAGGTAGGCAGAATGTCGACCCAAAATTGATCGAGTTACACTACAGCAAACGGGTAGTGTAGGTCGATCATTTTGGTTGGATATTGTGCAGGGAGGTCGCGCTTCAGTGAGGAACAGGGAATTAGCTCATTTCCTCACTGTAGTGTGATCTTGGAGTTGTTATATTTAATGTACAGGGGGTGTGGGGGGCAGAGCCCCCCACATGGGTGGTGCAGAGGGGTGTAATCCCCCTGCAAAATACTAGAAATAATGTACCATTGACTGTAGAGTTCAATGTTACGTTAATGTGTATAGCTGAAGGTGACTGACGTCACCTCCTGCTATGTCGAATACATCAAACCATGGTGATTGATGTATTCAGTTTTGCTTTGGGTTTACATTCAAAATTTTGTGTTCATCATTTCGAGTCGACCTTTGTTACTGGTCGACTGAAGCTGATTTTAACTTTCAATAGTAAACCGTATATAGGATTCGAACTTTCAATAGTAAACAATATATATATATATATATATATATATATATATATATATATATATATATATATATATATATATATATATATATATATATATATATATATATATATAGATGTAAAACAGAATCTGTCCAGGAAGGTTAAGGTAAATATGGAATGCAACTGACTCCGTTATGATACCAAAAAAAAAAAACATGCAGTTTCAAGAATAGACCCATAAACATCACAGACAGCTATGGATATTGCTGTAATTCATCCACTAACATAAAATATGTGTTCAAAGCGGCAATGTCATTTATAATATATATTGACAGCACTCTTTCCAGTAAACTCAGAGCCAACTATGGATATTTCTGTAATGCATGTATTAATAAAATATGGGGGATTGGACTTACAGATTCCAATGGAATCCGTAGATTTTCTAATAAAAAAAATGATGACAAAGGGCAATCACAGCCACATCACCATAGCTAAAATTTACTAACAATGGGTTTGAGACTTGTGTGGGGAACACAAGTAATGAACACACCCAGGGAAAGTGGAGATAAGAATTTGTGGGGTATGGTTGAAGAAGAGGAAAATCTGAGGAAAAGTTAAAAGGGCATGGACATTTCTTTTTTGATGGGAATATGCCATTTTTTTTAAGAATAGAAGGAAAGGTAAACACATGAAAAGAGGAGGAGAAGGACATCACAGCAGGTATACCCATAGAACAAATAGCACAACACAAGACAGACAAAAGTTGGAAAAAACAGTAATGACAGGTTAGTTACACAGATGGCACATTGCACAACACAGGCACTGGAAAGTTGACAAATAGGGTGGGGATGCATACCAGCCATGGTGAGATGCAGAAAAACAAATCTACCTAGGCATTATCATGTTATGACATGTCACAAACTGTATGGCAGTCATACCTGGATGTGTATGACCAATGATAGATGTGTGTTCTAGGATAATAAAGTAAGATCATAATACACATTGCATAAGTATACTCATATCAAATCAGCCCATCAGCAATGCAGGTGTAAGACAAGAAACATTACAGATAAATGCAGGTCTAACAATTGTAGATAACTCCACCGGAGGACAGAACCAGACCTACGACCATGCATGTAAAAGGCAAACGGCCAAGCACAGGGTCAAACAGAAGTACTGCAGAAGAGCAACAAAGGCTGCCACATACACAAGTAGGTGTACACAATCCAAATAAATATGTATTGAAATATGTATATGTTACACACATAAGCCATTTCAAAGCCAACACACAAGTGTAGATGTTATGTCTGTCTGTCATTGGCATAAATGGAATGTACATGAAAGCAAGGTTGATACACATGCACACACCAAGGATGTATAATAACATGTTCAAAAATTTTATGCACACACCAGTGACATGTAATAATATGTTCAAAAATTTAACAGTACATTGTAATAAATACAGCAGGTTGTGCACATGGATCTGAAAAAAATGAATTGGGTAACACACAAGTAGACAACAAGGATCAGGGGTGGCTTGTGCTATCAGACTGCAGGACTGCAGCCCTCCCAGCTGTAAAATTAAACTTAAAATGAAAGCAGAAAAGAAACAGAAAAGAAAATAACTAAAAGAAATGAAAATAAAAAAAATTGCGAGTCCCGAACATCGTGCATGTGCACTCGCGTTTTTCCTGATGTCAGACTGCTGGTGAACTGGTCTGGAGCATGCATACAAAATCTCACAGCAGTCCGAATTGACTGCTCAACATTTCACTGCAGATATCCCAGAGGTCTATGCAGGTGCAACTGCACAGACTGGAAAGGGATTGGACTGCGACGTCCGCAGGCTGGGAAGGACATGCTTACCGTTAATGTCAGGGATTGGCTGGCTGGATTATTTTGAAGGCTGGGAAGGACGTGCTCTCGCTCACAGGCTGGATTATTTTGAAGGCTGGGAAGGACATGTTCTCTCTCATGGGACCGTCGGGGAGTCGATCGGATGATTGGATGGATTATTTTTTCATTTGAACAGTGGATACTTGGCTTTTTGAACAGATCGTTCGTGGATGGATGCTTGGCTCTGCTACAAGGTAGGGTGTGTGTGTGTGTGTGTGTGTGTGTGTGTGTTTTACTTATATTTTACTTATATTTTAAATGGTATTAAAGCTTCTTATACTGTTAGACTTAGATTTGATCCCTTACAGTCAGTGGTGCACAATACTGTGGGCCAAAGTTGAAACTGTTTTCTTGGGGGAAGCAGGTATTAATGCTGGAGTAATGCCTTTTGCCTTCATATGTGTCTCTGTTCCAAGGTGTTTGTAAATATATTTCCAATACCTAGAGGCAGGATGAGGAGATGTATGCAAGGATCATGAACTCTGTTTTGATGAAAGTGATGTTTAGGGTCCGTTGGATGACACTGATAACCACTATTATCCATAGCTAACCATCTAATGTTGTCAACCTGATGGGTGAAAAAAATTACAAGATTTTACTGGCTGTGTGTGTGAAATTCAGTGAATTTCATTTAACTAGTTACGGCAATTGTCATTCATACACTTTAAGGGTACACTAGGCCAGCTTTAGGTATGGCCAATGGCCCACAGCTTCTTATAGAGAGCTAATGGCAGTGTTAACATCGCTTCATTGTATGACAACATTATTATATTGGCTAGAAGAAGTACCAGACCCAACTGGAAGTGGAAGGGCTGGCTAGATTCAGACCTGCAATGGAAGAGTTGTGAATTGTTGGGAAGTGGGTTATGTTGAGCTGGGGGAGGGTCAGCAATGAATTGTAGGAGGAAGGGGAGTGGGGATAAATTGAGAGTGCAGGTAAGCTATGGTAATGTGGCAGAGATGCAGTACTGATGGTAATGGACAACAGTTTGGTAAGAAGGGGAAAAAGGAAAAAGTCATTATGGTTGCAGAGGAAAAGTGAGACCAGCAGTTAGTGAAAACATGAGTCATGAAAAGGGATGTGGAGGAGACACACACAGTACGTAGAGAAACGCAGAAGGTTAACGAAGGACATGAGGGTAGCAGAAGCACAGGCTGAAAGGAGCTTGGTTGGCAGAAAGGAGTTTGGGGGAGGGAGAACATACTTCTTTATAAATACAGCAGAAAGAAATAAGGTGGGAATAAATCTATTCAGGGTGAGAAAAAGGTAAAATGTAGGTCCTGAATAACTGGGGGGAAAGCAGAGGTACTGCATGCATACTTTGCTTCAGTCTTTATGAAGAAAGCAAGGGAAGGGTTGGGTGATAAGTGGATAGGAAGCAGGATGGAGGAGAGTGAGAGAAAAATGACTTAAAAGGAAGATAAAGCACAGGAACTAGTTGGATTGCTTCCCAGTATCCTTACTAGTCTGTACAATTTGCTTGAAGATTTCTGATACAGGATTTTAATAGATCAGTGGTCACTGTTGAAACATCTCAGAACTGGAAGGTAGCAAGTGGTCTGGCAGCCTTGTATGGTGGGAGGCGAGGATTTTATAGAACTACAATCATGTTATTGGAACAGCAGTAGCAAGGAAAGTCATGTGGAGAATCATGATGGAAAGACTTCTTGTTTTCCTATAGGACAGCCTTCTCCAGAACATCAGTCAACATAGTTTATGTACCAAAGAACCTGACATTCAAACATGATGTATTTTTAATACTGTATTACAAGAGACCCCAACAGGTTAGTGCTGGTAATTATGGTTCTTCTGCATTTGGCAAAGCTTTTGACTGGATCCCACACAGCTGGCTTCTAGGAAAACTGGAAGGAATGGGTAATAAAACAAGAATAAGGATCTTGATTGTTTTATGGTTTAATGGTAAGACACAAAGGGCTGTGATCAGAAGGAAAGGGTCATGAATAGGTTCATAAGTAAATACTAGGCTAACTGCCCTGAAGGGCCATTTTAACCTTAGCCAGTAACCCTAGGTCAGAATCAGACCCTGTACTTTGGATTTATGAGGTAAAGATCTTAACTATTATGTCAGATCCACCTACTATTGCCAAACCCACCCCATCCACCACCCCCATTGCCAAGCCCCCCATTTAACTCCCCTCAATGCCAAACCCATCCACCCCCACCTCCATGGAAAGTGACTGCTTGAGTACTGCATGGGTTTGGTCCTGGTTCCAGTAGTCTTTATTATATCCCTTTTGGACATATTTAGGAGAAAAGAGAACAGAAGCAACCATTTCACTGATGACACCATTAGGGACAGCAGTGGAGGATAGAGGGGGAGATTCTAAGGAAGGACTATACAATATAATGTAACTCCTGAGCTCGAACTTTCCGGGATATCCTTTCTTTGCTGAAATCAGTCCTGCTGACAGTTTGTTATAGTGCATATCATATCTACGGCCGGCCTTAGGCATAGGCGAACTAGGCAACCACCTAGGGCGCCGTAAAGGCCAGCCTCTTAAAGGGCACAGTTTTTATTTATTTTAATTAACAAAGGTTTGTGCTCTTCTCTTCTCCCTGCTGAAATGTAACTGTAAGCCGGAACTATGGGGGAGGGGGGTTAGCATCCTCCCACTTACTAGGACAGTTTAAAAAAAAAAGTTACTTCGTGGTTCAAGAGTCTGCTGTAAGAAGGAACGGTATTTTATGTTTTGGGGACGGGCACGTGTGCCGCCACGCCGGAACCATACAGCTGCAAAAGACCTGTAACAAAATGGACACATGCACCAAATTTAAACTTGAAAGTGCGCCCTTCATCATTACTGCCTGCAAGACTCAAAATAACAACAGGTAAGCTTCCGTTTTACTTTATCTACTGAAATGCTGAAGCTTAAGGCTCCGTTTTACATTCTGCTGCTTAACTTAAGCAGAATGTAAAATGGAGCCTTAGCAGAATGTAAAACAGAGTCTTAGGCAGCCTGCAAGGTTTTATATAAATCAGTAAACTAAATTAATATACACTGGGCAGTAATCACACTACTTGCATAAAGTTTCTTATTTTACGATGAAGTCTTAAATCGATGTGACGCAAACAGAAAAAAATCTTTTGGTAGATTTTCTCGCCTGGAATCGTATACTGAGGAGTGTGTCACTGATGACACTTTATCCGTTTCGTGGTACTGTAACACTCTGTTTTATTACACCATCGTTAAGCGACGGGAAACAAGTATGCAGTAGTTTGTCATAAGTTTTAACATCTGGAAACATAATGTAGTGCTTGTTGGAATAATTAATTCTTATTTGCGTATGTTGTCTTTTTAATTCTTGCAAATAATGGGATGACTTCGATAGTCTAGAAAGGGTCCCATGACACTTATTCTAGCCTTTCCCCGTTTCCCACAACAGGAGGTTTAGTGGGTATATGGAACGCATAGTTGTTATAATAAAGTGTGTGGTCTTACCTTATCAAGTGATTTTGAAGCGTTTCATAAAATACACTTCTTATGATTTTTAGTGTTTGAAAAATCCTATGGAAGCGAGTGGTTTCTGAATTTTAAAGGTGCCTACGGAAATAGTGGTATCTTGACGATGAATGGATATGGGTGCACTCTGCGAGATGAATTTGAGGAGTCTTACTCCGAGAGGCAGGAAAACGAGCTGCAAGTGCTGGAATCAATCTTTGCTGGTGATTTTCAGGATCTACGCCAAACTGACCCTTGGAAGGTGGGTACAGAAGGTAGCCCAATATACTGACTAAGGAGTCCATGTAACTTTGTTTAAATTATTTAGTGTTTTGAATGTTCAGGCAGTTAACTTTGGCGAGTAGCATAAAGCTCCGTTTTACATTCTGTTTAGCTTAAGGCTCCATTTTACATTCTGCTTAACTTAAGCAGAATGTGAAACGTAGCCTTAAGCAGAAATTTGCAGATTCTACAACAGCTACAAACAGCTTTATGCACCTCACCTTTATTTACAATGGGCTACAGAGTTTAGATCAAGATGTTCCTCATATAATGCCATTTCAGCTAATAAGGTCCACAAAATGTGGAATGTTCATCCACCACTCACAGTTACTGAACGTAGCCTGTGTTAATTCAATAAAACCTGAAATGCCTATCTCTGTCATTTTCTGATGTATGCTACAGACTTCTGTGAAATAATTATGTCATTTTTGATTTCATGTCAGAACATTGCTTCTCTTTGCCCACAGGCAATTTGCAAACAGCCATATTTCTCTGCAGTGGAATGTCACTTCAGCCATGTGTAGTCAAATGTACCACAGGGAAATGTCTCACTGCCTAGGCACCTGAACCCCTTGTTTCATGAATGAGAGTAGCTATTATTTATTTATTTGTCAGAAAAGTCCATAGACCCTTTCAGCCATTACCTGAATTAGAGGTAACTTCAGATTAACACATGTAACACAGAAACATCAAAATTCAAGATGGGTCACATGAAACTGAAAACTTTGTCTTTGGCTGTTTTGCATGTAACAAAGCTAGATACTTGTAAAGTGGAGAAGTCTTCCTCTGAGCGTTTATCCTTGATTTGTTTTAGGTCATTGTTTGCTTCTATACCTTACAGTTCTTCTGGGTCTGATTGCTTTTTGGCGAGTTGACTGCATTAACTTAAGTGATGAAGAGGTGATGACTTCTTCAGTAGGCAAAATGATACAACATGGTAGTGATTGACCCTGTTCAAACATCTACTGATATCCATATTGATTTATATCTCTGATTTGAAAGGGACTTAGGAGTGCTAACAGTGTTGTATTAAAAAGTGTCCCTTCTTTGACAGGTTCCCAGCTGTATTGTGTGGCTATTTTATATTTTTACATCACACTTTTGGTCCATTTTTCATAAAATTGTGGTTTTCTGGCAAATTAGTGGCAAATAATTACAGATTGAAGTAAGAAAATAATGACAGACATTTCAGTTTCAGATTTCATACCCTTCAGAAAATTCATACTAATGCAAGACCTACTATTCTATTAGAAAGTTTATAAGAACAATATTTAAATATTGTCCTTAATTTTGGGCCTGACTTTGTTCAGATTTCTTGCACTGAGGTTGAGAGGTATGACAAATGTGTCAGGGCCATTGCAGTCATCCAAAAACATTTCAAGTTGTGACATACTTGTTGCACACCACTCCCCCATGTAGTGATTCTGGATGTGTCCAAACAAGGCAAGGAGCAGTTATGCAGTGTAAGTGTGCAGAGTACCCCCCCCCCATCCAAGGTAGACAAGTACTACATTGGCTTTTCATCTGTCTTGCTTGATTTTGCAGAATGTTCTAGTTTCTGTCATATTTTTATACTGTTGATTCTGCTTCTTATTATTCAGAAAGTGCCTGTTGCTCTATGTTTAAGTAGCAATGATTTCATGACCATCAGGTAAGCTTGTCTGAGTCTGTAAGATGCAAGTAAGCTTAATGTTAAAGATTTACCAACATTGAAAGCATTTTTGTTGTTGCCATGCAGAGAATACTTACATAACTAGATAATGTATAAGTCTTGGGTATTGAAATGCATATGACAGTATTTGTAGTAAAGGACAGGATTACAGTATTTTAAGAAGCTCATTACCTTTGTTTGAGCCTTGTCATCATCTTTGGAGGCTTTACCCATAAATTAAACAGAATGCCAATCTATCATGTCTGGTCAATAACCTGTGCAGTAATCCTTTAAGAAATTTATCTTGAGCTTGTTTCTTGTTTGCTGTTCATTTTTTACTTTGATCATGTTTTCCCAATGGAACAAGTAGATAGTTGTCAGGCAGCAGGTCTTTTTTTGGATAAGAAACATTTTTACAAGTGGGGGGTATCATTGCTACCTTTAGCATGTTACTTGGTACTTTTTATAACGATGAATATAAATTATAATTAGAACTGCAGTGCAAGGAGAAGTGGTTTGAGATGAGTGCTGCTTGTTTGTCTTGTACTTGATTTTAACTGGCAATCCAGTAATGCATTTAAAAAGTAATTTATTTTTTCATGCCTCACAACCTTTTTGTTTCCATCTAAATATTAAGTAAGCTGTCATGCAGCCAATGCATTGAAATATATTTTTCTTCTACACTTCACATTGTCTTCATTGGACTCTCATAATGACAGTTTGGCACCCAGGGCAGCGTATTTAATTAAAGTTCCAGTTTTTGTGGTTTTTGAGCATAGCCCCTCCCCTTTCTAGTTGGCCACACCCCTTCCCATTGGCCTCACCTATTCAGCTATCTCCTACAGCCCCTCTTCAATTTGAAGTCACCAGCCGCCACTGACAAGGATGTATTCAAGCATCAGCCAGCAACTTTTGTGCATGTCCCGCATTGTAAAGTGACTATAAATGTGGCGTATGTTTATTGTGTGAAGTTAATGCATGACAACAGTCAGTAGTTTCAACAAAGGCAAACATATCTGCAAAAAATAATAGCGAAATATGAAGGTGGTAGGGAGGTGGACAATTCGGGCCTACAGCCCTGAAAGCAGGACAGGGTAAGAGGACACAATGCAAATGCATACATACAGCAAGCGGTGCTGTAGAAGCTAAACAGAAATATATTTAAGCAAACGGAAAATGTATGTCAAATGACCAAATTGGTTGCTGATGTCCACAGAACTGGACATGTATAAAGCAAACATACACATTAACATGCAATCACGTCACATCAATATGCATAGGTAAGCAAGCTAAAAATTACCAGCACCTACGCATATACTGTCATGCAAATGTCAAATAAAGAAACACAAATGTATGTCAATCACCCTGCTGATTATGGAGCAGAGGACACTCCTGTGAGTATAATTATAGCGCATCAGTAGTAACTCACATGTTAAAGGTACAGTTGTGTGTCAGTATGTACCTGACTATGTTCACACACACACACACACACACACACACACACACACACACACACACACACACACACACACACACACACGTACACGTACATTCAGTTAATGTGTACAACTATTTGTGGAAGATGTAACCCGATGACTGTATGTAATGGATGTGCAAATGCTACATACAACAAACACAGTGTAATGTTCTGTTAAAGAATGCATTATCTGTAACATTTTGTATAGATTAATGCTACATTGCTGTTTGGTGCAGTTAGAAAAGGAAGACTGGACATAGACAGTATATACTTGTATATCACCCCACATGGCATCAGTATTGCTAACCCATGACACACAACATCACATCATGCCAGTGGGGCATCATGACAACTGTCATCCAAAACACATGTGGAATTACATGTCTGCCTGTTGCACATACCTGATATGTCAAAACACAATTCCAAGGCATATCATACTGTTAGTGATGGAGTATGAACAGCATATGTTGTCTGTCAGTACTCCCAGTAAAGCACATGTTTACAGGTTATCTCTTGCAACACTAGCTGTATGTTAACTGCCACAATCCATGGACAGTTGGATGTGGGAGGAAAGTGTAATTTGTTAATGTGTATCATGCATACACTGAAACAAATATATATGTCACATGACAATAACACATAAGCATGACGGATACATGGTATGCATACACAAGAGGGCATATACAGCCCAATCAATGAAATGGCAATCACATGGTGGCAGCATAACACAAGTGGAGTGCACAGACAATACTTACAGATGGGGGTCAGACTCTGAAATCACCTCATGAGCTATTGTCCTAAATGAATCCCCCACAACCCATGCTGTATCCTTAAAGAAGGACCCCATTATGTCCCTCATTTGTGTTTGGAACATACCTTGACTTCCCAGATCTCTTACAATAATTATCTTGATTCTGGTCATGCTGACATCTCCTTTGGGTTGCAGGCATAATACCTTGGACAGGGGCGGGTCCGGGTTGTTTGTCATCGTCTTTGTCATCATCATCACTGTCATCCTTGGAAGACTCTGGCAGTGAAAGACACACAATCCTGTATGGCAACAGCAGCAGATTTGTTAGGAGCAATGACATCATCTTCAATAAGATAACCACGTGGAACTTGTATTAACTTTTATTCAACCCAGACAGTTAAGTGCTTTCATACCATTCAGAGACTTCCTCAGAACTGTCCAAAGTAATTAAAACCACCACTAAATAATTAACAAACAGAACATGTGATTTTAAGACAACTAATGAAAGCATAATACATGAACATCACACCCTCCACACTGTGAAGTTTCTTCTTGGTTTGTTTTTTTTTTCATAACACATAAATCCTGAGAATCCTACCTATTGTAATTAGTATGAATTTGTATATGTATGTAAATGTATGTATGCCTCTTAAAATACTTTACAAATATAATAAAAATCTTTTACTTGCAAATTTATACAAAAAGATTATATAAAAGCAACCAAGCCAATATTTACATGTGACATTACTAAACCTCCAATGTCTTCAGTTCTAACACAGGGTTGATAGAACATGATTCATTCAACAGTGGTTCATTCAAAGCATTTAATATTAACTGCCATACTAATTCTCTTTGCAGTAGATGGTCATCCAATATAAACCCCATCAAATCTTTTTTTTACTTTAATAACTAGGAATTTAAAATTATGCATAGGGTAGTTATGTACAGGCCTATATATAGTTAGTGCTTCTAGTCTTCCTAATGTGCAGGTGATGTTCATCTATTCTTTCTTTTAATTTTCTGGAGGCTTTCCCTATAGGTTCATAGATTCATAGGATGATACTAGGCTACTGGTCCAGATGCCCTTATAAGCCTAGCCAAGAGATTTGCCCATGTTCCTTCAAAGTCAGCACCTGTTTCCCCTGTCCAGCAGGGACACAGGTGAGATCCCAGGGGTATATTTTCTGTTTCCCATCCAGATGTCCAGATTCCTCTTAAAGAGGGCTAGAGAAGTACTCTGCTTGACATGGAGAGGGAGTCTATTCCACAGACAGGGGAGTCTTTGGGATACAAATCTATCCCACCAATAAGTTCTATTAATGTCACAGACCTTGCATGTGGGTTGCATGAGTGGAGTTTGTCTTATGGATATGCAGCAACTCTGTCAAGGCTGGGCTTGAAATGGCCTTGTATGCCAGACACAGGTCACCTCTGAGCAGTCTGTATGAGACTGAATAGAGGGACAGGGCTTTTATTCTATCTGTATAAGATAGGTGTTTGAGACCCTGGATTTTCCTGGTCAGGAACCTCTGTGGTCTCTCCAACTGCTGCATGTGCTTGGCAAGGTTTATGCCGAAGGGGGCATTGCACTCGATAATGGGTCTGATAAGGGAGGAGTAAAGGGATGTTATAACCTACTTGTTCCTGGATGAAATACCCTTATTTATGAGGTGAGCCATGTAGAAAGCTTTCTGTACAATGGAGGCAATGTGGTGGTCAAAAGTCAGGTTGCTATCAACCTGGGTGCCCAAGTTCCTCACGGCTGATTGCATGCTTAGTATGTTGCTAATAATGTGATAATTAGTGGGGGTGACATTTTCCCCAGAGGAGATAATGATGCATTTAGTGGCATTCAGTTTGAGACCATGCTTCTGGCACCAGTCATTAGTTTGAGTAAGGCCCTCTTGGAGGGTGTTCACATAACTAAGGGAATTTAAGACAGCATCTGCAAACTTGGTCAGCCACAGACCACTGGTTTTGACTTGCACCTCAGAAAAGTATATCCCAAACAGTAGAGGCCCCAAGACTGATCCTTGGGGTACACCGCTCATTACAGTTCTACTACTAGAGGTGGCTTCCCTACTTTGACTGAGTGGGTTCTATCAGTGAGCCCGTTAGCTACCCATCTGGTAACATATGGGTTGATTGCCTAGCTGGGAGAGTTTATCTATTATGCTTGTGGAGGAAAAAGTGTCAAAGGCTTTGGCTAGGTCGAGGTAGGCAGTGTGCACCATCTTCTCCTCATCCATGCCTTTGGTAACTGTTTCAAAGAAGTCGACTAAGTTTAACAGGAATGCTCTCCCTTTGACAAAAACCAGACTGTGTGGGGTCAATTGTTTGGAAGTTGCCAATGTCCTTGTTTATAAAGTTCATGATCATGCTTCCATGGCCTTGCAGATCAGGTTAGTTAGGCTGATGGGCCTATAATTGCTTAGGTCAGCGGACGCTCCACCTTTGAGTAGAGGGATGACAGTGGCTATCCTCCATTCAGCTGAGATGAAGGCAGTGCTCAGGCATTGGTTGAATAGGGTGTCTAATGGAGCTGAGAGCTGATGCCTGAGTTCATGTGGGATACAACCAGGGATGTTATCGGGTCCCATGGAGACTGTATTTTTTGCCTTTGAGATGACATTAAGGACCTGCTCCCTGGTGATGAGGGGTGGGGGACAGGTGCTGGGGATGTCCTAGTTTAATGATGGGTGGGCAGGGAGGTGAAGTTTTCACTGAACCTGTCTGCCAGCAGGTTGGCTATATTTATGGTGTTTGTGTATGTGGTGTTATTGACCACCAGTTCAGAGCAGATTTGGGTGTTGCCTTTGAGATTACAGACATATGTAAAGAAGACCTTCTGATTGCCCTTGGTGCATGTGGCCAATTTAGACTGGAAGTTAGCCTTAGAGAATTTTACCAGTGACCTTATTTGCTTGTTCAGACAAAGGAGAGGTTGCTTCCAACTTGGCACCTGCTCCTTTTTGGCCCTGGACAGCAATTTTTTTCCTTCTGTTATAGAGTTTGTTTATTCTTATTCCCAACATTAAATGGTGGACAACCATCATAGCATGCAATATAAACCACTTGGGATGAATCACAACTGTAGTGGCCATTAATTCTATAGTCCTTCCCTCTGATAATAGGTAAGGATATTTTTGCATTGTGCGCAATGCCTATACTTAACCATTCCCATTTTTGTACCAGTAACAATTGAACTATTTTTTTCTTTCTAACAGATTTTTGAAGGACTTATTTTTTCAATAAACAACTAAAGGCTTTTTACCTAATAAATCTATTACATTATTACCTACTGAAAAAAATTATCCAATTTTTACAGTGCAGTTAAAATATTATAACTGTCCACTGTAAAGGTTAAAATAAATAGTTTTGTACTGTACTATACTCACTGGAAATGGTCCTCACCTTGGAAGACACTGACATCTGTGCAGTCAAGGGGATCTAGTTCAAGAAGCGGAGAGTACCCCAGCCATAAAGGGTTACACCTTCTACCACACATTCAGACCATGAACGGAAGGTATGAAGACTAAAGGCGACAGTGTATCAATATTCATTAAAGATAAATACACCTCCATATTGGTTAAACTGTATAATTCCCTGGAGACACTTCAGGTGCAGTTAACTGTTGGTAGGACACCTATTCAAGTCATTGCCAGCTATGGGACCCTCTCCATGAATCAGGAAACTCACTCTGCTTACTTGGATCTACTGGAATCCATCAAGATGCATCTAAATACCATGGTTCTGGGTGATTTTAATTACCCATCCATTGACTGGGTAAATTACTCGTGCTCAAACTTACTTGCCCAAAGTTTCCGCGAGTTTATTAACTCCAATGCTGGTGGACACCCCAACTAGGGGTGCCAACATCTTGGATCTAGTGCTTACCAATATGGGGGACTGCTGTAGCACCCCCAATGTGAGGTCTTCCCATGTCAGATCTGACCACAAATCATAAAAACACACAGCAACAACGAAAATGTAACAGCAACACACCAAACAGCCAATGCCTTTCTTCACTTTATTTAGACCTGGTACCTCGGCAGTTCGCCTTCAAGGATCACATTTTCTTGCTACAAACTGTTAGTTTATATAGCACATATTCAAGCAATTAAGCAATGATTCAATTAATATAACATTCCTTTTAAAGTGACCTTGTCAATAACAGTATTCTACACATACTATAGAAAATACAAAAAAGAGAAATACCCCTAAATTCATTTTTAAATAGAAAAATTCATTCTTTAAAAAAATTAATAAATTCATTTTGTATATATCTAATTATTATACATATTAATCAAAAAGTATTATATGTAAACACACACACATATACATATATTATTTTGTTATGATTGTAATATTATTTTGAACTCATTTTATATATTAGTTGAATTTTATATCTCAAAAAGTATTTTCTTAAATGTTAGAAAATATTAGATATTTATTTTCATTTGTTTACTTCATATCTCATAAATCCATCATATCCCCAATTCTAAATTCAAGCCATGTGGCCTAATGGTATTAAACTTGAGAATCAATTTTGTCTCTAGTTCTAATAATTTATTGGTGATATTATCACCAATACGAACAAATGGTCTACCCAAAACTCCAAATTTTAAACTATCACTGTTGCCTTCATGAATGTCCACAAAATGTTTAGCTACTGGACTGAGTAAATTCAAATTCCTAATGTCTTTCAAATGCTCTAAAATTCTGACTCTAACCATCCTCTTGGTCTGACCAATATACCAAATATTGGCACAACTACATGTCAAGGCATATACTACCCCAATAGATTTACAACTAAAATAATATTTAGGGGTATGTGTGATGCCATTGATAGAACTAATATTAACAACCTTATCACAAAGACTACAAGAGTTACACTTAAATGTACCTGTTTTAACCAACCGTGTGATTCTGTCATTACAACAGTTGTGGTTCAAAATATTTTTCAGATTTTTCCCTTTTTGAAAGGAAAAAATAACATAATGGGGGAACAATTCACCTATGTTGTCATCCTCACTTATCAAATATCAAAACCTTCTAACTATACCAACTAATCTATCAGAGAATGTAGTATACTTGGTAACAAAAAATAATTTTTCTACATTCTTCTCTATCAATCGAGTCTACAGGTATTATCTTTAAATGTCATGGTATCTTTGTCCTTCCCATTATTTCTTACCTTTACCATTGTATTGTTTAAAAGAAGTGCATCATATCCTCTGTCCCTTAGTCTCAGAAAGACATCCTTTAATTCATCATCAACATCTTCCTGTATACTAGTATGGGAATAGATTCTCTTGAATTCTCCAAAAGGTAGTGCATTTAACAAGTGAGGGGGATGCATGCTTGAAGCATGCAAAAACATATTAACTGAAGTGCTTTTTCTATAAGGTCTAAATTCAATGACATTCTCTCTTATGAACAAAGTCAAATCCAAGTAATTGATTTCATTCCTATTAATCTCATAAGAGAAAGAAAGACCGTGTGTATTATTGTTCAAATTTTCAAAAAAATCATAAAATTCATGCATTTCCCCTTTACAAACAAAAATTAAATCATCAATGAAACGTTTGTATAAAACTACCCTATTCTTGAAAAATTCAGTGGGATAAATAAAACTCCGTTCAAAAAAATCCATATATATAACAGCATATGTGGGGGCAAAAGCTGCCCCCATAGCCGTTCCCTTGGTCTGTAAAAAATATTCTTTGTTAAACATAAAATAATTATGCGTCAAACAATATTCTAACAATAAGACCAAAAAGTTGGTTCTGGGTCCCTCACCCAACATATTATTAATGGCTTCTAATCCCCATTTCTTGTCTATATTAGTATACAGTGACTTGACGTCAATGGTTACCCAATAGTACTCAAAATTCCACCTCAACTTGGATATGGCATTAATTAAATCATAAGTATTACTAATATGAGCACTCACTTTGGTTAAGTGAATCTTTAACTGAGAATCCAAGAAAATGTTAACATTCTCCATGTATGAGCCTATTCCCGAGACTATGGGTCTCCCCGGAGGGTTAACCATGTCTTTGTGAACTTTTGGTAGGGCATATAATATAGGGGGATTCGGTTCCTTAATATACATCTTCTTAACATCACCATGTGAGAAAAAACCTAATCGTTCTCCCTTTTCCAATAAAAATAATAAACCTTCATTATAAATTTTAAGTGGATCATGATCAAGTTTTTTATATTCTTCAACATTCATAAGCAATTTATAAACCATGTCACAATAGTTTGATTTACTTAGAATTACCCAATTTCCCCCTTTATCTGCACATTTAAAGATGTATTGATCTTTAATCTCTCTTAAATTTTTTAAAGCTAACCATTCTTGCTTGTTAAGATTGAATTGTTTGTTCTCCCCACAGAATTCCTTAAATGATGCTTCAATTTCTTTCAAAATCACCTTATGAAACAATGTTATGGCTGGTACAACAATGGCAGGAGTAAAATTACATTTAACATTCTTGAATTTAGGCATTTCTAATTTACCATACCCAGTCCTGTAGTTTTCATTGCATTCATTTTCAATTTGGCAACTAACTGACATTTCTATATTCTCTTCCAAAAGACTTTCATCATGTTCATAATCATATATAGATACAGATATAGACCACAAATCAGTCTCATTCGAAGTAACTATCACACCTGACACCCCCCGAGCAGCAACTAAACAAAAAACTTCTCCAAAGTAGATTATATCCTATTAAGTGATGGTATAAATAGATTCACTGTACCTCCCTTTCAGATGGAAATGGCAACTATGCAGAGTCCTACATCAGTGCTTTTTACAAACACCTGTGTAACTGCAGTGATGTGGCTGTACCTGATAGGACCAAAACAAGCTCTTCAAGAAAGAGCAAACATGCCTAGTGGACAACTGCCATTAACAGGCTTTACAATAAGAGGAAGAAACTGTTGTCCAAAAGTAAGAAGGAGCATGCCCTAAACTGGAAACACTCCCTTCTCAGCTTAAACAACCAAATAAAACTTCTTGAAAAGTCCTCCAAAGCAAACTACAAATCCAAATTAGTGTCCTCAAGTAAGGACAACCATAAGGTGTTCTTTAGTTACATCTGTAGCCTAAGACCCAGATTTGCACCACACTGATAGTTAATGATACCACATATGCTGAGTCTGTGGACATAGCAAACCTGTTAGCTGACAGGTTCTGTGAAAACTTCATTCCCCAGTTCCCACCACACATACCCCATGAAATTCTTTCCACCTGTACCCCATTTTGTATCTCTAGAGAGCAGGTTGTATATGCCCTTTCCAAGGCCAAACATACAGCATCTGTTGGACCTAATAACATCCCAGGCTGTGTCTTACATGGGCTCTAGCAAGAACTAGCAACACCATTCAGTACTTTTTTCAATCATAGTCTAAGCAACGTCTTCATCCCAGATGAATGGAAAACAGCCGCCATTTTTCCCTTGCAAAAAGGTGGTGCTTCCACTGACCCTGGGAACTACAGAACTATTATCCTATCTTTATCTGGAAGGCCATGGAACAAATCATCATGGACCTTATCAACAAAGATATATGTAATTTCCAAACACTTGACCCTGCTCAATTTGGATTTGTTAAAATGAGATCATGCCTGTTAAACCTGGTAGAATTATTCAAGACTGTCACCAGAGCCCTGGATGAGGGGAAAACTGTGCATACAGCTACCTGGAATTGGCCAATGCTTTTGACACTATTTCCCACATCACCATTATTGACAAACTCACCCAGCTAGGTACCAACCCTTATATTGTTAGGTGGGTCACTAACTGGCTCACCGATAGAACCCATATAGTCAAAATAGGGGAATCCACCTCCAAGTGCAGATCCATAACCAGTGGTGTGCCACAGGTATCAGTCCTGGGACCTCTACTGTTTGGAATCTATTTCTCTGAAGTACAAACATAAGCTAATGGTCTGTGGCTGACAAAGTTTGTTGATGACTGCAAACTGGGAGCAGTCATAGTATCACCAAATGATGTCAACATCCCAAAAGAGGGTCTTATGCAAACAATTGCTGCCAAAGTTGTGGACTTAAACTCAATGCGAAAAAAAATGTATTATCATTCCTTTTGGTTAGAGAGATTTTTCTGGCTAACTGCCACATCAGTAGAAACACCCTAAGCATTCACTCAGTGGTGAGAGACCTGGGCACACAGGTTAACAACAACCTTACCTTTGATCACCATGTTTCCACAGTGGTAAGAAGGGCATTCTATATTGCTCATCTCATAAGTAAGGGCATTGCCTACAGAAAAAAAGAAGTTATAACCTTCCTGTACTCTTCCCTCATCAGGCCAATAATTGAGTATGACACTCTTTTTGGTATGTACCTTTTCAAGTACCTGCAGCAATTGGAGAGACCACAAAGCTTCCTCACAAGGAGAATTCAAGGTCTTCAGCATCTGTCCAATGTCAATTGGCTGAAATCACTGTCACTTTACTCTGTTTCATACAGATTACTCAGAGGTGATCTCTGCCTTGCATATAAGGCAATCTCTGACTGCTTTATTGGAAATGCTGCATATCCACAAGTCCAGTGGCTCACGGGTTACTCGATCTAAAGACCTTAACATGGAATGTGACAATAACCTGATGGAGGAACAGATTTGTCTCCCAGAGGTTACCACACCTGTGGAACAGTCTCCCAATTCATATAAAGCAGAGCACCTCTTTGTCCCTCTTCAAGTACAATCTGGATGATTGGATGGGTAGCCATAAATTCACCCTGGAGGTTCTACCTGTGTCTCTCCTAGATGGAAGCAATAGGCGCTGATCATGGAAACAAGGGCAGAACATGGCTAGGCTTGTAAGAGCCCTAGGGTCATTAGCATAGTAACTTCCTATGATCCTATGATTCGGATGCAGAGCAACAGATCATATGTTTGTAGTGAGACAGATCATTGAGAAGAAGCTAAAGATAAGGAAAGAGTCCAACTGGGCATTCTTAGACTTGGAGAAAGCATATGACAAGATCCCAAGAAAGCTGATTCGGGCAGTCCTGCAGTGGTCCCAGACACATTGGTAGAATTAGTGCAGGCTATGTACAAAATCCCAATGACTCAAGTATGAACAGTGTTCAGTCTTACAGTGGGGTTCTCAGTGGGAGTGGGTGTGCACTAGGGTTCGGCTCTGAGTCCACTGCTGTTCATACAGGTGAAAGACTACATAAGGAAATGGGTTCCGGCGTGTAGATCGCGAGACAAATGCCCGCGAGCTGCATCACCGAAACTAGAAGGCCGCAGCACCGCTAGACCGTAGAGCGGTGCTGCTGAATGAAAGACCCGCTGTGATAACCTACGGCGTTAGGAAAACTGACAAATGCAGACGGCCCCTAAAGTGTAAATGCAGGCTGTCAAGTGACAGTGTACATGGCCAGCAATGGGAAACCGATCGAAAAGACAAATGGCACATCGGTAGTGCTACACAAGTAAAGCAAACACATGCACAACAGTATCACTTACCTTCACAGCCCCTGCTGAACACAAAAACACAGCAAACGGTCCCAAAGAAGCAGGAAGTAAAATCCACATTACTAAACATACAACACAGCACAGCTAACCCTGAGAACTGGTGCATACAACACTAAGTCATGTGTCAGGCTAAGACCTTAAAGGGATATACACTTTAGTTACAGACTCAATACCCCCCACACAGTGCAGCCTAATGAAACACCAGTCGGTGCACTTGGAGGAATCATGTCACAGCAGGAGGGCTTTAGCATAGGACCAACTCACATGAGAGGCATGCCTGCAACAAACAGTACCTGTCCTGGTAGAGCCCCTGGGTGCAGTGTTAGGTGGGAACATGCCAACCTCGTCAAGCATGGACTGCTACCCAGTAGCAGGACATACAGTAGCATTAATCCACCGCCAACACCATGGTAGTGTATGTCCTGCAGGTGTAACCAAACCCATCCATTTGTCCCTGCAATAGGGGTGTACACAAGTATGCAGTCCCATGTAGGCAGACAAGGGTGCAACACACAGGTACCTCCCTATGTAACTTCTGCCACTGAAACTGAGACTGGGCCCAACACTCTGATTCGCCAGCAGCAACAACTGGGAGATAAAGGGGGCTGGTGCAGTACAGTGAGAATCTGTGCTGCATCTAGGCTTTGTAGACACCTACCAGACTACAAGCATATGGCAACACCAGGGTTGTGCTAACTGCAAACAGTGACACTATAGCAGAGAGGCAGTCAGAGACGGGTGGAGTGCACACAGCTGTACAGGGCCATTGTGGCAGACAATGCTAGTACACACGGTACAAGACAAGGTGTTGTACAGCGAGTAACCCACCATCTGGAAGGGACTTGCTCCAAGGCTTTTTGTATATCCCATTCCCAGCTAGCCTGGCTGAAATGGATGCTGAGAGGCCATCAACAAGTGCTGCTACCATGCTGGAATCTATGTATCTGTATACCCCAAGTCTGCTTGGCAACAGATACACCACAGTGCCCAGCCAACGTGGTAAACCAATGCTGGTGGTTGAGGGGTACCTCTACCATTTGGAACATGAAGCACCACCGAAACAGTACTGGGCATGTATCAAGCAGAGAGTAAAGGCGTGCAGAGGACATGCCATCACTGTACGCCAGGAAGAGGGGGAAGAACTGCTGAAATCACTGCCACACCAGCATGGCCCAGATGCAACAATGGCCCACGTGGCTACACTGCGAGCAGAACTGTGGCAGAGGGCAGTAACCGGTAATGAATTGCCAAGCTTGGCAATGCAGAGGGTCCTAGGCACAGCAGATGACAACGTACTACAGGAGATGCCTTGTCGTGCAATACTTCAGCAAGCATAACCAGGGTACGGCAGCGGGCACGGGCATCCATGGCTACACCTCCAGCAACACTTGCAGATATTGATGGCAGCCAGTATCCACTCCGTAGTGGCAGCTTCATCCTCCGTAGAAGGTCAGATATGGATGGGACAGATTCCTTGGTTCTACTTACTACTACACAGAATTTGACAGATTTGTGCAGGTCTGACATCATTCTTGGAGATGGCACCTTCCCGATACAGGCTGATATATGTCGCCAGCTATATACATTACATGGATGTATTGGCACCCCCACCTCCACAAGGATTGTACCCCTGGTGTACTGTCTCATGACATGGAAGTTGGAGTCTGCATACACCACTTTGTGGGAAGTACTGAAGGGTATGGCTGCTGATCAGGGATGCACTTTGTCTCCACAGTATATTATGACCGATTTTGAGAAGGCAGCAATATGTGCCAGCCGGAAGGCATTCCCTAGGAGTATACTGAAGGGATGCCTATTCAATTTTGCACAGATCATCTGGCGTCAGATCCAGCATCATCACCTTGTCACCCTCTATGGCACGGACACTGCATTCTCAATTGCCATCTGCAAGCTAATAGCGTTGGCATTCCTACCATTGGATGATGCTGTCCCTGCATTTCTGGACATTGTGGCTTCCTTACCGGAATGTGCTCAGCCAATTACTGTTTTTCTAGACCATCATTATGTACGAGGCCGACCACGCAAGTACGCATCCCGTTGTACAGCACAGACACGAATGCCATCGTCATACCCTTTGCGGTTTTGGAATGTGTCTGATGTCTCAGAAATGGACTTCCCGCAGACTAACAACCAGGTGGAGGCGTGGCATTGTCAGCTGTAGGTATTACTGTGACGCCCTACTGTACAGCTAGCCGACCTTCTGTGTGTTCTGCAGCAGGAGCAGAACCTGACTGATACCCGACGTGAATCTCTTCTGAGGGGGATGCCTGTAACACCACGTAGGAAGGCTATTGTAGTAAGGGTGCATCGCCTAAAGCACATCTTACAACATAAGTGTGACTACAGTGATGTGCAGGATTTCCTCCATGCTGTGGCACATTTCTACAAGTTGTGATACTGTTTGAGTTTAGTACGCACCAAGCACTACACACATCACATTGCATATTCAATTAATAAAGGCTTTGCCCACAGCACACAGGTTCCATGGTATTACTTTCATGCCCACTTGGCATGCTATGCCAGCCACATGTTCCACTGATAGTTGCACATGGTGGCTTCTAAGGGGGTGCACAGTGTATCACTGTGGGGGTTTGTATGTGCCACCTGTGGTTAGGGTGTAGGGGATTTCTCAATTCTGGCAGGGAATTGTCCACAGTCATTTGTCACTGCTGCTAATTTGTCATCCTGCCATGTGTCCACATCCAGCTGTCTCACAGGTGGATGTCACACCACCTAGGTGCCTGAATCCTAAGGAAACAGGTTGGAGTGGACATATCATGCTGACAATGTGGTGTTACAGGCTGATTCTGAGTAAGAATTTCAGCAATGGACTGTGGAATGGAATGCAAAACTGAAGGCACATAGGATAAAATTGAGTACAGATAAGACAGTTGTAATGGCAGCAAATAGGGGAACTCAGAAGAAGCTGAAAACTGAGATAGAAGGGAAGATAGTGGAATAGGTTAACAGCTTCAAGTATCTTGGAGATGTGGTTGAGGAGAAGGGAAATCTGAATGAGGAGGTCAAACATAAAATCATAGGGGTTATAGCCAACTGGTACAGAGTGATAGGGGTAGTGTATGACAGAAGAATGGCAAAAAAGCTGAAAAGAAAGGTGTACAAAACAGTGGTGTGACCATTACTACTGTATGGTACAGAAACCTGGGCAATAAAGGCAGATCAGATGAGGAAGCTAGAGGTGATGGAGATAAAGTGCCTGAGATGGGTGGTCGGAAGCACACCATGGGACAGATGAAGAGATAAGAACATCAGAGCAGAAGCTCAAGTAGCTCCAATTGCAAGAGAAAGTCAAAGAGAACAGATTATGGTGGTTTGGGCACATGTGCAGAAAAGCCGAAGACAATTTGGTGAAGAAGATTTGGGACAGACAGGAAGAAAGCAAGAAGGAAATTAGGTCATCCAGGAAAGCAATGGCTTGATTCTGTGAGAGAAGACCTGCAGCATTTAGGAGAGTGACACTGAATCAAGACAGATGCTGGCAGTTGACACACCACCCTGACGCCATGTAGAAAATGGGAAAAAGGAGGTTGATGGTGATGATGATGATGATGTCTCCTAATTATTTTTGGTGTTGCTCAGAATTCTTGAGCAAAGTAGCTGAGAGTAATGTCTGAAACCCATAGTAGGTTTCAACCCAGCACAAAATCATGTTAATCAAAACATAAGCTCAGTTTTAGAATAATCTTTCCAATACTGTGCAAAGGGATTGGTTCAGTAGTGGAGACAAAAGAACGAGAGAACCAGGTATGAGGAGACTGACATCTTACTTAAACTAAACAGAGAAGTGGTTGCTCTGGTGGTGGAGAAGATTGCAGTCCTGACTGTGGCCTAGATGACTTGGTTTCAGTTATCAACTTGGATGATGGAGAGAGTGGCAGAGAGTGATTGGTGTTACCACCCCTGGAATGGAGGGTGGTTTTCTGAGTGTCTCCTGCAGTAATCCCTGGTGCAGACTGGGGACATTATGCTAGAAAGTGTGGTCCAAAGGGGGGAAAGGGTAGAGACATGGCTGAGCTACTGCAGAGGTGAGGTGATACCATGCATGCCTCAATTGCACGTCCTCCCCTCTCACATAACAATATGCAATGGAGGAGGGAAGGGAGAAACTGGGGTATATCATAAAATATGAAAACAAAAAATAAAAACAGCTTGAAATAAGACAGCAATGACCTCCCAAGATGTATTTAAGATTGTTGTGGCCCTGGCTTAAATCTGGGCATTGGACTAGGGGTTAATTGGTGTGTCAGTAGACCCTGCAAAGGACATTGAGCACCAGGACATCGGTCAGGATTTAAGAAAGGGTGAAAGAGAGCTAAAAATACAAAACAAAAGAGAGAAGTACTGAGGATGAATGAGACTAGGAAGATAAAGCAAATAAACTTTCTTTTGTAAACTTCATCTTTGAAAAGTCCATGTGCTGGTCTGAAAACTTATACAACACCTTTAACAGTCTTAAATAACTGAACATTTATCACTCATTTATTAAGCAACTATAACAGAAATGTGCTTTTGTATACTAGAGCACCACAGGACATTGTTGGAATATCATAATGACAAACAAAAGACACATTTAATTAACTCAGCATTTTAATTAGTACATAATGCTGAGACAAGAGACATCCTTTCTAGTGTATTTTTTATAGTTTATTTGTTTGCTTGCTTGTTTTATCTGCTAGTCAGGTGGGTGAACTAGTCCTAAGATCCTTTTTAATTACTAGCCAATCCACATGGCAAAAGCAAATGCATTAAACATACTACATATAGAAGAAAATGCTCAGCAAGTGAATTTTTATAAAAATATAATAGATAACACATAGAAAGTAACTTACTTGTCCCAAGATTCACACTCCACATTCCTAAGCACCCTGGAGAATACTAGGGACCAACTTAACACTCTCATACTGGGTGACTTCAACTACCCCTCCATTAACTGGGATAACTACTCATGTACCAATACACTTGCCTAATGCTTTCTGGAATTCATTAATTCCAGTGCCCTGGACCAGCTCGTTCTTACCCACTAGAAGTAGCAACATCCTTGACCTGGTTATTACTAACATGGGCGACCATTGCTCTACACTAATAGTCAACTCCTCCCAGGTTAGAACCGATCACAAGCTAATCACCTTGGAAATCCACATCCCTCCCACCCCCCCCACCCCAACAAAGGTAACCACCATGAAAGCTTCTACAAAGCTAACTTTGGGCTCCCAAAAATAAGAGGTGGCAAACATCCATGCAAATGGAGAA
This sequence comes from Protopterus annectens, assembly GCF_019279795.1. Taxonomy (NCBI): domain Eukaryota; kingdom Metazoa; phylum Chordata; order Ceratodontiformes; family Protopteridae; genus Protopterus; species Protopterus annectens. The sequence continues at coordinate 689,960,472 of NC_056730.1, read as the reverse complement.
TAGTTGCATGACCGCCAAATCATATACCAATGCACTGTACAAACACGTACCCAAATGCCTGGATCTCACCATACCCAATAGAACTAAGATGTTCTACTCAAAAAAAGGAAGCCAATCTGGTGGTCCCCTGCCATAAACAAACTCTACAAGAGAAAGAGGAAACTGATGTGGAATAAGGTGAAGTCCCAAGACTGGAAAAACTCCCTTATCAACCTCAACAAATGGTTGAGATCCCTCATTAAATCCTCTAAAGCTAGCTATGAAAACAGAATTGCAGCAGATAGTAAAGATAACCACAATGCCTTCTATAGTTATGTAAAGAATTTCCATGGCAATACCCAGATTTGCTCTGAGCTACTGCACAATGGTACCTCCTATACCAAGCCAACAGATATTGCAAATATACTGGCGGACAGATTCAGTGCTAACTTCACCCCCCCCCAAGGACCAATCATAATACCAGTAGATTGTCAGGCACCCAGTATTACTGCTGCACAGGTTAAAACAGCACTGTCCAAGGCCAAGAATACAGCTTCTCTGGGACCTGACAGTATCCTGGCTATGTTCTACATGAACTACAGAGTGAACTGGCACCTCACCTGTGTGCCCTGTTCAATCACAGTCTCACCCCAGGCTTTGACCCTACCAAATAGCGCACTGCTACAGTCATCCCTCTCCACAAAGGAGGAGTGACTATAGACCACAGAAACTATTGCCCCATTAGCTTGGCGAGTCTGATATGCAAAGCTATGGAATGCATCATCATGGACCTAATAAACAAGGATATAGGGAATCTCCAGACTCTGGATCCTACACAGTTTGGTTTTGTGAAGGGTAGATCATGCCTGCTCAACTTGGTCAACTTCTTTGAGTCAGTCACCAGAGCTGTGGATGAAGGTAAGGTGGTTCATACAGCCTACCTTGATCTGGCCAAGGCTTTTCATACCATTCCCCACTCAGGAATCATAGAAAAACTTATTAAGCTAGGCATCAACCCCTATATCACTAGGTGGGTTGCAAACTGGCTCACAGACAGAACCCACATTGTGAACGTAGCTGACTCCAAGTCAGCCTGCTGACCAATCACAAGTGGAGTCCCACAGGGTTCAGTCCTGGGTCCTCTCCTGTTTGGTATCTACTTCTCTGAAGTCCAGGCCAACACGAAGGGACTCTGTCTGACAAAGTTCGCAGATGATTGCAAGTTGGGAGCTATTATTAACTCCCCAAGTGATGTTGACATCCTACAGAAAGGCCTTAATGAGACCAACGACTGGTGTCAGAACCATGGCCTTAAGTTCAATGCCAAAAAATGTGTCTTCATCCCCTTTGGGAAAAACCCAGTTCCCTTGAATTACCACATTGATGGTACTCCACTGAACACAGAAGGCATTATAAGAGATCTGGGAACACAGGTTGACAGCAACCTCTCTTTTGACCACCACGTTGTCACTGTGGTCAGAAAATCCTTCTATGTGGCACATCTCGTTACTAAGGGTTTTGCATCCAGGAGGAAAGAGGTCATTGTCTCCCACTACTCTTCCCTCATTAGGCCAATCATTGAGTACAACGCCCCATTTGGCATGTACCTCACTAGACACCTGCAACAACTGGAGAGGCCTCAAAAGTATCCCAAAGAGGATCATAGGCCTTAAACACTTGTCCTATATGGACAGACTCAAAAAACTCCAACTATTCTGTCTCATATTGCCTACTTACAGGCGATCACTGCTTGACTTACAAAGCCATGTCTGACCCAGCTCTGTTAGAAATGCTACATCTAAAGAAATCCAACTCCCTCCGCACCACACACTCCAGAGACCTCAACCTCATTACCACAATCAACAGAACATGCTGGAGGGACAGGTTCATAGCCCAGTTACTGCCCATGCTATGGAATAGACTTCCCATACATGTCAAGCAAAGCACCTCACTGGCTCTCTTCAAGAGAGATCACTCCAGTGGCTCTACTCGACAGAGGCACTAGGAACTAAGGTTGGGTGGTACGATGCCAGGGTAACCATATGGGCTAGGCTTATAAAGACTCCAGGGCCATTAGCCTAGTACACACCTATGAACCTATGAACATTCAGGATATAGCCACAAATATAGAAAATATGCCACACATTTTGCTGACACAGAAATGAACCTAGTATATATACACACAGACACACACACACACACACACACACACACACACACACACACACACACACACACACACACACACACACACATTATATTTATAAAACACACTTTAGCAAATCACAGCTACACAACTCTGTTTTTGCGAAAATACATTTATCCAAAAATGTACTTTTTCAAATAACAAATCACTGAACCACAAATAGAAATAAAAACAAAAACACATTAAACACAGTTATGCAGGGGGGCAAGTCCCCCTGCACCCCCCACCCCCCAATACTTATATATAGTAACTCCGAGATTGCACTACAGTGGGGAAAAGGGAATATTCCCTTATCCTCACTGTACCACAATCTACAACAACAAGCTCCCCTTCCATATACAACTGCAGAAACAATGTACCTGCACCACTGCAGGATCCCGGAATTGGCGACCTCTCTCAACTGAACTGGTTTTCCCGATAGTGCGTTTTTCGGATAAATACACTTTCGTGAAAACAGAGTTGTGTAACTGCGATTCGCTAAAGTGTGTTTTCAATGGGTCATAGTAGACCCATGTATATATATATATATATATATATATATATATATATATATATATATATCTAATTCAGTAGACTGAACTTTCACTTACCCAGATTTCGCAACACTGAGATTTCCACTCCAGGTAAGTAACCACTTACCTTTATGTATACATTTACATTTTATATATACATATATATATCTATATATGGGTCTACTACGGTTGATTGAAAACTCACTTGACTGAAAATGAAATTACTAGGACCACTTCACTGAAAGCTCACTTCACTGAAAACTCATTTCTTTGAAACTCATTTCATTGAAAGTTATAAATGGCCTTTTCCCCACTGTAGTGCGACCCTGGAGTTAGTAAATAAAGTAAGGGGAGGTGTGTGAGAGGCATAGCCCCCCACATATTATAAACATTTTAAACTATACACAGTGATACTTACAAGTGCAATAAATAACTGTTTCCAAAAGAGAATATATAACCAAGATATGTGGGGGTCTTCTCCCCCCACACCCCCCAACATGGGGGGCTGTGCCCCCCCACACCTCCCTTACTTTATATACTAACTCCATGGTCACACTACAGACGGAAAAGGCCATTTATAACTTTCAATGAAATGAGTTTCAGTCACGTGAGTTTTCAGTGACGTGAGCTTTCAGTGAAGTGGTCCTAGTAATTTCATTTTCAATCGAGTGAGTTTTATATGTATCTATATATATCACCAAAGAAAGTTCCAGCACTGCCAAATTGAATAAAACATATACACCAGAAGTGGGACGAATTCTTTTCTTTATTCCAAGCTCGCAGACAGCAGAAAAAAGTATAAATCCAAACCAGTTTCACCCTCTAGGCGTCATCAGTGGATAACAAAAACACATTTCAATCATCTTTTTATGTATATCTCCCTTAAAGAGACAACCAATAAAATAAGGTCTACATAGTCATACTCGTTTCATTTGTTACATCCCATTAAAGGGGTATGACCATATGTATTCGTATACACATATACTTCAACCATATATACTACATAAACAAAAAGCTACCGATTCTCATTCAACCCAGGTTTATATAAAGCCCCTAAAGTCAAAATCCACATTCTCTCTTTCTTATCCAATATTGTATGTTTAACATCATCTCCTATGATATTCTTATTTATAGTATCTATCCCTACAAATATAAAATGGGCTGTGTTATGGTCTACTGTGTGTTTATATAATGCACTCCATATTCTTTGACATCTAATATCACTGACATGTAATGCAACCCTATTTTTAAAAGGCTTAGATGTCTGGCCTATATAAAATGCCCCACAACGACATATTGCCATATAAACAACCCATTCTGTTCTACATGTAATTAAATACTTAATGTCGAACACTTTTGAAGTATTAATAGATGTAAAAGACTTAGTTTTGGGGATAATGTTACAATATGTACACATTCCACATGGGTTACATCCTGTACTTTTAGGTATACTTTTCTTTTCTGTTCTCATAGTTTTATACCATGAAAGAGATTCACCAATATTCCTACCTCTTTTGTACCCAAATTTACAATAATCGCCCAAAAAACTTCCAAAGAACTCGTCTTGCTTCAAAATATACTAGTTGTTATTAACTATCCGACGAAGTTCAAACGTATTGGTACCATACGTTGTAATCAACCTACAAATGGCATTTTCACTGCTTATTTTAGGTACATTTTTTGGTTGCAAATTCCTCATCATGCTTAAACAGTTTGACACTTCTTTATCTATAATGCTCTTATTGTAACCTCTCAATTTAAATCTAGAACCCATCTTATTTAGTTCTTCATTGAATTCTTTATCATCACTACAAATACGTCTTACTCTTTGCATTTGGTTTTTCGGTATATTTGAAATAACATGTTTTGGATGGCAACTATCCGCCCTTAGTAATGAATTTTTAGTATAAGGTTTTCTATACAAACTAGTTTTTAGGGTACCATCATCATTCAAAACCACATATACAACCAAAAATTTAATGGCCTTTTTTTTTTTTTTTCTTTTTTATCAACAAAAATAATATCATATACATTAAAGTTCAGATGTTCAACAAAACATTCCCACTCATGTGATGAACCAGACCATATGGCCCAACAGTCGTCTAAATATCGACGACACATTATAAGTTTGGATTTAAACGGAACATCTTCCCCATAAATCATGCTACATTCCAAATAACCCATAAATAGGTCTGCATATATTGGTGCAAATCTTGTACCCATCGCGGTGCCATTTATTTGTAGGTAACATTCTTTACCAAAAAAGAAAACATTATTTTTTAATACTATTTCAATTAGTTCTATTAACATAGAACAATGTTCAGAAGAATACAAATCACATTGTTTTAACCAATATTTAACAGCCTCTATGCCCCCTTGGTGAGGTATACTTGTATAAAGTGACTGTACATCTAATGTACATAAATAGCAATCTTCAGACAACCATATATCATCCATAAGTTGCAGAAACTCATTAGTATCTTTAATCCTAGAACTAACAAGTTCTAATAATGGTTTCGGCTGTTCTAAGTAAGCTGAAATTGTCAGTCAATGACCCCAAACCTGAAACTATTGGTCTACCTTGGGGGGGGGGGTGTTCTTATGTATCTTAGGTAATATGTAAAACAACTGGCGTTTAGGAGTGTTTACCATCAATTCTTTTAATAGATTTTCATCTATACTTCCTTTCGTTACTAACTGTTTTAACTTTCTATCGATTTTCTGTTTTAAATCCAAAGTAGGATCAAACAGAAGTTTCAGATAAAACTTATCATTACTCAACTGTTTTATAGCTTCATTCAGATATTCCTGTGTATCCCATAATACTAAGGCACCTCCTTTATCCGCTTTTACTATTACCAGATCTTTATTTTCCATTAATCCCTTTAAGGCAGCTCTTTCCTTAAATGTCAAATTGTACCCATGGTGTCTGAAGATGTTATTTTGATTCCTATGTATTTCACTAAGTATATATATTTTTTTTTATCAAAAAGGCTCACCCTCGGATGATATGGGGGCATAAAGTTACTTTTTTAAAATCTAAACTCAGAAGCCGTAGAGGTGTCATTCCTAGCATGAAAGAAATATTTCAAATTCAAATTTCTACAAAAATTTCTAATATCCATACACATATCATGTTGAGATAGGAAACAAGAAGGTACATAATTAAAACCTTTATTTAACACTGCTTTTTCATCAGCATTTAGCTGATATTTAGTCAGGTTTACTAAAAGTCCTTCATCTTTTATTTCTCTTCCAACAGTCTCTCGAATTTCTCCCTCATCTCTTTCAGGTATTCTCTTCCGATGTTTCCTTCCACCCCTTCTAAAGGGCCTTCTTTGGATCTCACCTTCTTATGTGTAGGTGAAAGTACTTCCAACCCCTCAAAGTCTGTATCCGTGCTAACTGCATTTGAAGACATCTCCGATGTACTGGATTCAGCATTGTTACTGGAAAATGTGGGTTTCAAAATCGACTTGCTTCTCTTTCGTTTAAAACATCTAGGTTTAGCGTTCCCACTGAAGCGTACAGCCCTTTTAGCCTGTTTCCAGGTATATGTCTTATCACTTTTGGCGTCTTCTGCATCTCTACTAAATTTCTTAAGTTTTTTGGTTTTCAGGTCAAGGTCAAAAGTTTTCATTTCTTCCACGTACTTTTTAAATACGCTATTGAACCCATCCATTCCACTATATTTTTGTGCAATTTCTAAACAGTCATCCATCTGTTTTTTCACTTTTGACAAACTAGTAACGAAAGGAAGTATAGATGAAAATCGATTAAAAGAATTGATGGTAAACACTCCTAAACGCCAGCTGTTTTACATATTACCTAAGATACATAAGGACGTTTCCTCCCCCCCCCCCCCCCCAGGTAGACCAATAGTTTCAGGTTTGGGGTCTTTGACTGAGTCAATTTCAGCTTATTTAGAACAACAGCTGAAACCATTATTAGGACTTGTTAGTTCTAGGATTAAAGATACTAATGAGTTTCTGCAACTTATGGATGATATATGGTTGTCTGAAGATTGCTATTTATGTACATTAGATGTACAGTCACTTTATACAAGTATACCTCACCAAGGGGGCATAGAGGCTGTTAAATATTGGTTAAAACAATGTGATTTGTATTCTTCTGAACATTGTTCTATGTTAATAGAACTAATTGAAATAGTATTAAAAAATAATGTTTTCTTTTTTGGTAAAGAATGTTACCTACAAATAAATGGCACCGCGATGGGTACAAGATTTGCACCAATATATGCAGACCTATTTATGGGTTATTTGGAATGTAGCATGATTTATGGGGGAGATGTTCCGTTTAAATATAAACTTATAATGTGACGTCGATATTTAGACGACTGTTGGGCCATATGGTCCGGTTCATCACATGAGTGGGAATGTTTTGTTGAACATCTGAACTTTAATGTATATGATATTATCTTTGTTGATAAAAAAAAAAAAAAAAAGGCCATTGAAGTTTTGGATGTATATGTGGTTTGAATGATGATGGTACCCTAAAAACTAGTTTGTATAGAAAACCTTATACTAAAAATTCATTACTAAGGGCGGATAGTTGCCATCCAAAACATGTTATTTCAAATATACCGAAAAATCAAATGCAAAGAGTAAGACGTATTTGTAGTGATGATAAAGAATTCAATGAAGAATTAAATAAGATGGGTTCTAGATTTAAATTGAGAGGTTACAATAAGAGCATTATAGATAAAGAAGTGTCAAACTGTTTAAGCATGATGAGGAATTTGCAACCAAAAAATGTACCTAAAATAAACAGTGAAAATGCCATTTGTAGGTTGATTACAACGTATGGTACCAATACGTTTGAACTTCGTCGGATAGTTAATAACAATTGGTATATTTTGAAGCAAGATGAGTTCTTTGGAAGTTTTTTGGGTGATTATTGTAAATTTGGGTACAAAAGAGGTAGGAATATTGGTGAATCTCTTTCATGGTATAAAACTATGAGAACAGAAAAGAAAAGTATACCTAAAAGTACAGGATGTAACCCATGTGGAATGTGTACATATTGTAACATTATCCCCAAAATTAAGTCTTTTATGTCTATTAATACTTCAAAAGTGTTCGACATTAAGTATTTAATTACATGTAGAACAGAATGGGTTGTTTATATGGCAATATGTCGTTGTGGGGCATTCTATATAGGCCAGACATCTAAGCCTTTTAAAAATAGGGTTGCATTACATGTCAGTGATATTAGATGTCAAAGAATACGGAGTGCATTATATAAACACACAATAGACCATAACACAGCCCATTTTATATTTGTAGGGATAGATACTATAAATAAGAATATCATAGGAGATGATGTTAAACATACAATATTGGATAAGAAAGAGAGAATGTGGATTTTGACTTTAGGGGCTTTATATAAACCTGGGTTGAATGAGAATTGGTAGCTTTTTGTTTATGTAGTAGATATGGTTGAAGTATATGTGTATACGAATACATATGGTCATACCCCTTTAATGGGATGTAACAAATGAGACGAGTATGACTATGTAGACCTTATTTTATTGGTTGTCTCTTTAAGGGAGATATACATAAAAAGATGATTGAAATGTGTTTTTGTTATCCACTGATGACGCCTAGAGGGTGAAACCGGTTTGGATTTATACTTTTTTCCGCTGTCTGTGAGCTTGGAATAAAGAAAAGAATTCGTCCCACTTCTGGTGTATATGTTTTATTCAATTTGGCAGTGCTGGAACTTTCTTTGGTGATATTACTTGGCTATCCGAGCACGCCTTTTTACGTTTTACGTGCACAGGCGTTGGTTTGGCGTTTTATATATATATATATATATATATATATATATATATATATATATATATATATATATTCACTTACATTTATATATGTATATATATATATATATATATATATATATATATATATATATATATATACATACACACAAATAGATTCTAATCTATATATGAAATAGACGTTTTTGCTCCTGTAATTGAAATTCTTTTGAAAAGAAATGTACTACTGAAAGGGAAGAGGCTATGCTCTTTAAAGCAGCATTTGCATGTTCCTGTATATGTACTTTTTCATAGTACTGTGATTTCAGAGTTTTTTCTGCAGGAATGTGGGTTGCCTCTCCCCTGTTAAAATTTGTGAAAGGTACAACAGTGAGTTTCCCAATTCCCTTTTTTCTGTTTGTATTGCAGTTCATTTTTCAGAGTCTCATTATTGTGGTATGCAGCCAACATATGTAACGGTAGACTTCTTATCTCAAATCCAACATTCTACAAACCACTGCCAGGAGCTTGCTGAGGTAACATATCATACATCCATACAAGAATCCTATGTCCCCAAACTCTGGTGCTCTGCTTTTATATTCTTCCTCTCCATAAAGGAGGAAAAAATACTAATATCTCAAACTTTCATCCTATAGCCCTCCTCTCTACAATTTCTAAGATGCTAGAAAAATGTATGCACATCCAACTAATGCCTTTTCTGACTCAAAACCAACTTTTTACTCCTACCCAATATGGATTCCGACCTGGGCACAGCACCGTAACAGCTCTGCTCTCCTTCTTAGAAACAGTCAATAAAGCTTGAGATTCTGGGAATATGGTATCAACAGTGCTGCTAGATCTTTCTAAAGCATTCAGTACTGTTTCCCATTCCCATCTTCTGTGCCATCTTTCAAATCTGAACCTCTCCCATAACACAATATCCTGGTTCTCAGGTTACCTGCCAGACAGATCTCAGGCCGTAAAATGGAGAAGCGACACCTCACCTTTTCTTCCCACCCCCACCGGTGTACCTCAGGGATCTATCCTTGGTCCAATGCTGTTCAATATCTTCATCAATAATTTTCACTCTGTCATTCCAAATGCTAAAATCATTCAATATAGTGTGCTCTGCTACTGACTTCCCAGAACTTCTAATTAGGACCCAGACTGCCTTCTCATCTACCGAGATCTGGATGTGCCAAAACCACCTCTCTAACAATGCAAATAAATCAAAAATACTGCATTTTCATCCCACAAAATCCTTCTCTTATGACAAAACCTCTTTCCAAGTCCTTAGCCATAACAACTCTCCCATTGAAATAGTTCCCTTCGCCAAATTACTCAGAGTAACTATTGACGAACATCTCAAGTTCGACACCCACATTTTGCAAAATATAAAAAAAAAAAAAAAAAAAACACCAAAAACTTGGCATGTTCTACAGGAACAATCACTTTCTCTCCTCTTGTACTAGGCTTACTCTTGCCTCTACCTATCTCCTTCCTTTCCTAATGTATGGTGCCCCTCTACTTACCAACCTATCCTCCTCCATTACTTCCAAACTTGAAAATTGTTACAACGAAATTTCTAAATTTGTTACCAAATCTAAACACTCCACTCATCACTGTATAACCCTACAATCTATAAACTGGATAGAGCTTTCTAACTATCTGGACTACCTCCAACTTACCACTGCCCATAGGTTAATTTTCAACCCAATCAAATGCCCAGCACTGACAAACATCCTTACACCCCTAACAGAACTCTCATATCAAAACACCAAAATCTAATTTATGTCCACAAACCTAAAGGTCCTGCTGGATAACTTCTCCTCTCTTTCTCCATTGGCAAGAAATAGAATGCCCCCCCCCCCACTAAGAACAATGCAGAACACCGATAACTTTAAAACTCAACTACACTCCGACCTCTTTTCCAAATGGAAATGTATCTGCATTCTCCCTACCTAGATTCTCTTATAGGAAAAACCCTTGCAGGGTACCACCTTGCGGTCTTTTTTTCTAAGTATCTCATAAGCATTCATTATCAAACAACTGTCAGTTTCCATAGCAGACATTGCTCTATGTAACTACTGTAAATAGCTATGCTATTGCATAAGCTGCTCCATGTAAATATTGTAAATAGCTATTATCTGACTGTTTGGACACTTCGATAAATATATTGTATACTTTGTACTTTGAACTTTTGTTATACTTAGTAATCTACATGAACTCAGCGGTTTGTTTATATGATGGGTTGTAATCTTCATGTAATTTCTGCTTCTGCGCAAATATTGTGTATTCTATCTTTACTCACTTTCAAAAGCATTTGTATTTTGCAACTTCTAATACACTTTTCTGTATAAGTTTTAACTGTATTTTGGTGTTTTTGGAGTTTTTTCCCTGGGCCTCCACTGAAAACGGGCTCCCTGAGCCCAGTGGAATTCTCCGGTAATCAAACTGGAAATAAATAAATAAATAAATTAATTAATATAAGTACTGCTTTCCAAATAAAAGGAAATTATGAGCCTATACCACTTTGTTTTTTATGAATTAAATCCAGGAGTATGTAGTTTAATTGTGCTGCAAGAATCTTGGCATATTATTTTGCATCTAAAGATATTACAATTTAGGAAGAATGCAAAACTGTATGTGAGTATCAAAGGTTTTCCAGATGGTTGGTGTGATCTGAGCATAAGAATGAAGTCTGAGTGATCAAACAAAGCTAGCCGCAGGTATTCTGCTGTAGCATAAGACTAGATTCAGACCTGCTGAATCTGGTTTTGTTTGCTAAATTGAGCAATAAACCAGGCTATCTTTTGTTATAGAGGGTCCCCCTGCACCATTGTCACATGAGAGTTCAGTTAGGACTCATCTCATTGAGGGCTGCTGACACAGGGCTCAGTTTTGACCATTTTTATTGGTTAAAGTGTTTAATTTAGTTTGCTTGTTGTTTTAACAGAACTCCACAGAGTCAGGCGACCAGCCACTGCTCTGCTGTATTCATCTGTGCAATCCAAAGAATGTATTGCATTCTGCTAACCATAAGTCCAATTTTATACTGTATTTTGCACTTTTAAACTGTATTTTTGCTATATTGCTGATTTTTTAAAACCATTCTTGCTGATTTGTTGCACTTTTTGTCTGCTGTAGCATAGACTAGATTCAGACCTGATGAATCTGGTTCTGCTTGTTAAATTGAGCACTGAACTGAATTATCTTTTGTTGGACAGGACCCTCCTGCACCCTTGTGGCAGGAGAGTGCAGTAAATACTCATTTGATTGAAAGTTGCTGGCACAGAGCTCAGTTTTCAGCTTTTTTATTGGTTAAATTGTTTAATTCAGTTTGCTCACTTTTGCTACATAAGCCCTGCCTTTGAGTGGGTTTGTGCTTGTTTTAACACAGCTTCACAGATTTAGACGACCAGCCACTGCTCTGCTGTATTCATCTGTTTACGTGTAGTGCACCTCCATGCACCAGCACACATTACAGCTCATTGTGGGTAACCATTGGTGGTTATAGATGTAAAAACTTCTGTAGATAAAATTTCCCTTAGTAGCTACCCGTGATCCATCTGAGAAGTACTTAAATTGCACTTAGCTGCTCAGAGAGCAACTCAGTTGCTCTTTTCCCCTTAAACAGTCTCAAAACCACCAAATCTACAATAGTCGCATACCATTTAGAGAACCTCAAATAGTATAGATAGAGCACCCCATTAGTATAGACACTGTTTAGAGGACCCAGTTATACCAAACCCCTCCATTTTCTTTTCCCACTGTAAAAACAGGATTTAACCTAGCATTATGGGATGGTCAGTTTACCTCCATTTCTCCTACCAGATCATACCAGCCCGATTGACATGGGTATCCTGAGGCAGTGAAGCAACTGCCTCATGTACAATGCCAACCCTCTACTCCTAAATCACCCAAGTACAATTTGTGAGAGATGCATTTAAACTAAGAATCTGGAATCCTAGCTCTCACAAGCATAGAACAGTAACACTGAACAGGTTGCCAAGTCACATATTACAACTATTACACAAACCATGCACTCAACACACAAACCATCATACACAGAGGTACTTACAAGAAGCCTACCTAAACACCAGAGACATTCCAAACAGAAACATGCTACAACTAATACAGCACCTACAGCACTCAATAGACATAAAAACACAAACACCAGTAAATCACCAAATAAGTCCGTAAGGCAAAGCACATCTAAACCAAATTTTTTAGTCACAGGTGACTCCATTGTGAAACACACAGATGTCCCACTCACCAGGCTGGACAAGGAGAAGGTTATGGTCAGTTGCCTGTCTGGTGCCAGGATCTGTCAGATCACACATGCACTCAGGTCTCTCAACAACAAGTACCATTATGACTCCATCATAATTCATGTTGGTGTGAATGACTTGAGACATACCTCACTGGACTGCATGACGAGAGACATGATAGAGCTCTATGAATATGTGTCCCAAGCAGGTATGACCCTAGGCTTGAGCAGCATTCTACCCTCACCTAGGATGATACCACAATATAAACAAAAATGATTGACTTCAACAATTGGCTTAGTTTCTGCTGTCATTCTAAGTTGATCCAGCTCCTGTCAGCCTGGGATGACATGACTGATAGACCATGCTGCTTTGCCAGAGATGGTCTTCACCTGTCACCTCTAGGCTTTCGATTACTGGCTAAGGCATTTGCCTCACCCATAGTGCCTTTTTTAGGCAAGGTCTCAAGAACAAAATTTCTTATGTGAAAATATCACACAAATAAATGAAAGGTTATGCTGCTAAATGCTAGGAGTTTAAATCAGAAACTGTGCTCTCTGGAAGCCCTTCTCTCCCTGGAGGATGTTGACATCTGTGCAGTCACAGAAACTTGGTTCATGGCCACAGAGAGTGCCCTTGCCTTGCAAGGCTACAATGCCTTCCACACTTTCAGACTAGAAAATGAACATGTGAGAACCAAAGGAGGAGGAGTATCTATCTTCATCAAAGATAAATACATCTCTAGACTGGTTAGACAGGAAAACTCCACAGAGTTCAACTAACTGTAATTAAGACCCCCTTCAAGTCATTGTTAGCTATAGACCCCCTTCAATGAACCAAGATACCACGCTGTTTATTTGTACCTACATAAGTCAATCAAATTACAACCATACACTCTAATCATGTGCGATTTTAACTATACCTCCATTGATTGAAAACTTACTGAGTACCAACATGCTCGCACAAAGGTTCCTGGACTTTGTTAACACTAATGTCCTAGAAAAAATAGTATGCAACCCTACAAGGGGCTCAAATATTCTTGACCTCGTCCTCACCAACATGGGTGACCATTGCACCACCACAAGTATAGGACCATCACTTTTTAAATCTGATCACAAATCAGTCACATTTGAAGCAGCTATAACACCTAAACCCCTCTTAGGTGAAGCCAGGCTAATAAATTTCACCAAAGCTAATCATACCATCCTAAGAGATGGCATACATAATTTCCAAGCTCCTTTTCCTACAGATGGCATTGACAATTATAGTAAGGTATACACAAATGCCATGTACAAACACTTATACTAATGTATTGACACAGCTGTACCTGATAGGATCAAAACAAGATCCTCAAGAAAAAAACAAGCATCCATGGTGGACATCTAGCATTAATAAGCTATATAACAAGAGGCTGGAATTGCTGTCTAAGATTAAAAAAAAAGGTTCCAGCACTGGAAGAACACTCTCATCTGCTTGAACAAACAGGTAAGACAACTTGTAAAATCCTCTAAGGGAAACTTCGAAAAAAAATTAGCAAAATTAGCTAAGGATAACCATAAGGCATTCTTCAGCTATATCCATAACCTAAAAGGTAGGACCCAGACATGAACTGAACTAGCTGTGAATTGCATCACACACACAGAGATCCTGCAAAAATAGCTAACCTATTAGTCAACAGGTGTGGTAAAAATTTTACCCCCCTGTCCCCTCTTAATATTCCACAAAGCATACCCTTTACATTTCCCCCACCTTACATTTCCAAAGAGCAAGTCATTAATGCTCTGTCCAAAGCCAAAAACACAGCAACTCCATTAGGTACTCCCTTCAACCACAGCCTGTATACTGGTTTTGTCCCTGCTGAATGGAAAACAGCAACCATCACCCCCCTTCATAAAGAGGGTACAGTAACAGACCCTGGGAAGTACAGACCCATAATCTTAACCAGCCTTATCTGGAATGAATCATCATGGACCTTATAAATAAGAATATAGGTGATCTCCAAACCCTTGATCCGACACAGCTTGGTTTTGTTAAAGGTAGGTCATGCCTGTTAAACCTGGTGGACTTCTTCAAAGACATCACCAGAGCTATAGATGAAGGCAAATATGTGCATACAGCCTACCTTGACTTAGCCAAGACCTTCAACTCAATCCCACATTCGTGCACCATTGACAAACACTCCCAATTGAATATCAACCCTTATGTTGTCAGGTGGGTTGCTAACCGGCTCACTGACAGATCACACTCAGTCAAAGTTGGGGACTTTACCTCAACCAGC
Organism: Protopterus annectens; assembly: GCF_019279795.1. Lineage (NCBI taxonomy): Eukaryota > Metazoa > Chordata > Ceratodontiformes > Protopteridae > Protopterus > Protopterus annectens. Next base: position 689,945,450 of record NC_056730.1, on the reverse strand, counting down.
AGACCTGTCACCAGTGGGGTTCCACAGCGGTCAGTGCTGTGCCCCCTATTGTTTGGGATATACTTCTCAGAAGTTCAGGCCAAAACAGAGAGGCTGTGACTGACTAAGTTTGCTGACGACTGCAAATTAGCTGCAATCACTGAATTCCCAAACTATCCCCAGGATTCAATAAACTCTGTGCAGGAATAGATCTATTCCTGCACAGAGTGAACTGTGTCCATTTCCGCATAGCTTTAACAGCAGCACACCTTACATATTCATGAAGACACGCTACTGGTAAGGCTAAGCAGACATAAACAATACTGAGTGCAGGGGGGCATGTTTAAGTAGTGCACATACATCTAACACACACCCTGCACTCTTAAACTTCTGTACAGCACTTTTTAAATGCTTTTCAGTGTCTGTGGACACTGAAAGCAAATAAAAGAGCAAAACAATGTACGCTGACACTGAAATAGCTAGGGGATCAATAAATAAATGCAGGGTGTGTGTGACAGTACCTACCCCCTGCATTGTCAAAGTGCCGTATGGCACTTTCCAAGTGATTTCAGTGTGCATGGACATTGAAAGCAGCTATTGCAGTAGGAAGCAATGCAGGGGGTGTGTGACAGGTACTGTCATACAACCCAAACATTGCAAAAGTGCCGTATGGCCATACCCCTCAACTGTACAGGTTTTTGCAGAATTTCCAGATGCCTGCCAGTGCCTCATGTTTTTGGTGTGTCCCTCCAAATATCTGTCCCTACCTGGCAAATAGCAGAGGACTGGAGTAATTAAATAATGATAAACATTTGAGTTTAAGACTCCACATCCATCAGAAAAGTCATGCGAATGCAAAACCTATTATTCTATCATCTTTCTAAGTTTGTAAGTGCAATATTTAACATCTGTCGATATTTGTCCACTAACAATTGGCCTTACTGTGACAGACAAGGAGTATTGATACATTTAAATGAAGTGGTTCTATTAATTTCCTTTTTTTCCATTCTAAGCTATACTTAAGAGTAGCTGAGTGGGTTTGCCCAGTAGGGCCCTCTGCTCAGCATTGCTTAAACATCTCATAGCAGCTAAATACAAATGTATAGCCAAAATCTCAACAGTGAGATAGCATAGTGGTTAGAGTTCCGGCCTTGCGTGCAGGCTTTCATGGTTCAAGTACCAAGACAAGCACTTTATTTTTACATGGGAAAGCATTGTTAAAATTATTATTTTTTATGTTAAATTATGTAGTAAGTGATAATTGTCCCCCAGGGTAGTGTTGCTGGTCCATAATGGAAGTGTGGGTGCATATAACATGTGAAATCACCCATGTATACACAAGTGTCCCATACAGTATAGTCACACCCTAATGTAATGTAATGAAAGAACATAGGGGGATGTCATGTAAAGTAAATCATATACACTTAATAATATATTATTTATGTTGAATTAATCTGCAGTCCTGATTTTTTAAAAAGAAAACTAAGCAATGCTAAGTAATGCTCAGCTTTGCTTAACCAGTTTAAGCATTGCTTAGATGTATATTCTAAACAGCAATTATCTCAGCTAAGTGAATGTGTGCACTGTTAAGCACTGCTCAGCACTGCTCAGAATTTACCCCTTTAAGCACTGTTCAACTTATCTTAGTGGATTTGCACACTGCTTAGCTGAGCTTAGCATTTTCAAAATGATCCAATGACAGCAAAGGGCAGGAATGTTGCCTTATTTAAACCGAACAAGCAGGACTACAGCCATAACCTGTTGTAGTCTGACCTCAGCAGGAACCATGTCAGGTGTTGGAGAGGGCTTGCACTTTTGGGCACTGTGCTGGGGCATCTTGGAGTCCAGGGTCATGGCTGGGCTCCTCATATCAAACCATGATGACAGACTGTTGCAGGGCCAGTACCAGGGCTCACAGTATAAAGCGGAGGCCTGGGACAATATGGCACATGACCTCAGCAGTGCCACTGGTATCCCCCCCAACTGGTGAGCAGGTACATCACTATTCTGACCTAAAGTGGAGGGAGGGAGAGCTCTTGGTCCAATGGATCCAAGATGCTTGGGACAACCATGCTCCAGCAGTTTGTAAGTATCACAGATATAGGTTTACCAGATTCTAGCCTGAGTATGTAAAAGACAGATATGCATAATGTTGGTTTCTCATCCCTACAGGTGCAGCGAAGAGGGCTAGTAACATTGAGGCTCATGCAGACAGATTGACACAGATGCATCGACAAGCTGGTGAGTACAGATCAAACTTGCAGTATATAGTGACATAAAGTAGAAGGAGTACATTGTTTACTGCCAGTAGGAATAGTGTGCACTGTGTCTAATGAAGAAATGACATTTTTCACACTAATATTGATCCACAGGATATCCATTAAAAAAGTGTCATTTCACTGTAATAAAGATGTATAACTCAAACTGTTGTGTTTACACTGGTATGTTGCTGTAGAAATAGAATGTGTACAGGTTCATCACAGTAAATATGGCATTGGCAGCATGAAGTAACTGAGGCTGTGCTGAGAACCAGCTGGTATGCAAAACAGTAAAATGTGGAGCTGTAAAATAAGATATAAAGGAAATATGAAATATTATATGCACTAAGTTCTGAATCCTGAATAGTAATGTCTACAATATTATAGTGTGTCCCCTGCATTATTGTATTCTTGTGTTAACATTTGCTTTCCAGATTGTATAATTTCAAAGGATTAATACACAGTACAATAACTATCTGCCATGCATGAATTTCAGGAATACAAGATCAGAATATCTAACACAGAGAGTATTAGGCTGAAATCAGTCAGGCAAGAGACGTCAATTTCCCAGTAGCTCAGTGTGATGGACAATAGCTCTGTTGTTCATTTTAGCACACCCAAACATGGTTCAAATCCAGGGAGTGGTACTAAAATGTTTGCATATATACCCTACAGAAATCTTGAATATTTGTAGAAACAGACAGAAAGTGTTAACAGATATTTTGTCCACAGGTCTTACAGGTAAAGAAATGTGTGTAGTAGCTGTATGAAGGATATACTAATATACTGTGTACAACTGTTCCACTGTCCAAACCCATATGCCTGCAAATGACAGTAGGATAGGTACATACACCATGCACTCTCCCCGATACATGTTCCCTAAGCGTTACACTGTCATAGCTAGTGGTCACTGCTGCCAATAACCTTGGACACAGAAAGGAATCCAGGGAAGTATGCCAGTAGCAGACTCACCCAACATCATTGCAGGGTACCCTTTCTCTGTCAACTGTGTAACCCTGACATGTACAAGCCCCCTCCAATAATGTAGCCATTGTCTTCCCAGTCTGCCCCACATCATTACAGATTGACAGTCTAATGGGTATGTATGTGTTACATAATCTATGGGCCATAGGTAGATGTAAAGTGAGGGCAGACCTGTAGAGTATTGAGTAGTACTGTTGTGAAAAATAGAACCCTATACAGTTGTTAATAGACTTTTTTCTCTACACCCACCCCCTCATCTGCATCAATAATTATTATTCATATACTACGGGTATGTTGTTCAAAAACCTATTGTTGGAACATGTGTTTTATTATTGTTCATATATTTAATTGGTTGCATATTAATATAGCTTGTTCAAATACTATTATTGGTGGTCTGTTGCCGTCAATGTAACTTGCATGCTGTTAAAATGCTTATTGTTGTTCCATTTATGCATGTGTACTGTTTGCTATGCAACAGCTTCAGATATGTTGATTTGGGTTAATTGGAACACCCATGCATGCTGTTATAACTAATACTGAAATGTTTTATTCATGACTAACCAATATATCTTGGATAACTTCAACACTGTAGCACATTTGGGAAGGCAGATCCCAGTAGATCTGCCTGTCCCACCCCATATGGCCATGGCACTGGGCCTCAGCACGTCTGGGACCCAACCTGGAACTTCCTCATCTGCTGGTCCTGCACCACCTTTGGCTGGAACCACCTCAAGGGACAGGGCCTGTCTCCCCCCCAGGGCCAGGCTCGGAGAGGAGCTTGTCACCCATCACAAGTTCTGGGGTATGGTGCACAGTGTCATCTGCTCTGAGTTGGATGGACATCTGCGCCAGATGGAGGGACACCTGGTGCACCTGGAGGGGCAGGCTGCCCCTGTTGTCAAGCCCCCAGCACAGCCACTTCCTGGGCCATGAAGGTGCAGTGGTGACTGCCCATGGGTAGGGACCTCAGTCCCAATGTATCCATTTGGGGGTTCATGGGCCTCTGATTCCCAACCACCCTCCCTGTCCAAGGTGATTTCCCCCCTCATGTGTTATATACCGCCCCCATCTGCTGTCTCCTGTGTCTTGTCTGTCTGCAAATGCAACCTATCTTTCCCAACCTACCCCCCCAAATATACCTACAGCCCTTCCCCAACATCCCACGTTCACCTTCATAAAAAAAAAATGGCATCGGTCCCATAAAAAAATCATTCAAAGAACACAGCCAGCACTTGGAGAGTTGGTTAGACCAGCATTTTATTCATAAAATAGCATAAAATGTCTGTTTTATAAGGGTTTTGGGTGGGAGTTTGAGTGTGTGTTAGATTGTTTTTAAGTTGTATGTGTGGGTTAGGGTAGGTAGGTTAATGTATGAGTGTGTAATTGGTGGATGTGTTGGGGTTTGTGTATGTGTGATGTGTGTGTGTGTGTGTGTGTGTGTGTGTGTGTGTGTGTGTGTGTGTGTGTGTGTGTGTGTGCGTGTGTGTGTGCACGTGCGCATGTGTGAGGGACTGTGGAATGTCTGGGTGTGAGTGTTCTGTCTGTTACTGTTTATGCGATCTCGGAGTTAGTATATATAAGTAGGGGGGTGTGGGGGCGCAGGGGGGCTTGCCCCTTTGCTTTTGTGTAGTGTAGGTATTTGCATGTTTGTTTTTTTTTTGTGTATTTGTTTTGTGGTGTGGGTGTTGTGGTTTGTGTGTGGTGTGGTGTGGTGTATGCTGTGTGTTCGGTTTTATGGTTTTGGGTTTGTGAAATTTCGGTTTTGTATGGTTTTGGCTTTATGGTCTCGAAATGATGAAATTCGAGATTTCAGCATTTCAAGATTATGAAGTGAAACCATATATATATATATATATATATATATATATATATTTGTTTGTGTCTTTTGGCTTTTCCCGGTTAGGGGTCACAACAGCGAAACTCTGGTCCGCTAATGATTGGCAGTTGATTTTTACGTACCGGCTTGCCCGGCCTGACGCACAACCTTCAACGAAGGTACGCCCATTCACGCATATCTCCACGCATAAGACGCTCTAGTTGAGAATCGAACCGGACAGCGTCTTACTGTGAGACGACAACGCTACCACATATATATATATATATATATATATATATATACACACACACATATATATCTATATATATATATATATATATATATATATATACACACACACACACACACACACACACACACACACACACACACACACACACACACACACACACACACACACAGACACCGCTTGTGCCTGATTAAAGGTTTATAATCTGGAGCCTATCTTGTGTCCTCCTGTTGTTTTTGGATACTTTGCTGTAGTTTTGCTGTGGACACAAGGACCTGCAAATGAGTGGTTTTTATTTTTCTTACTTGTTTTAACATATATTTTCTGATAGATTCCAGGTTTGAAACACAAATGTTTGTCATCATTTACCAATGTCAGTGCTCATATCACCCCAGTGATTTGTCAGAAACCGACAACTGTTATGGGGAACAGATCAAACACATGAGCCACACATGTAAACAGTGTACCCACACATCTGCACAGTGGAGAGGTATGACTGTAGTCATGTAATTGAAGAGAAAAACAACTGAGAGCTGCCAACCATGTCACCCAGCATCTTCTGAACTACAGTCAGACCAACACAACCCTACTCCATATTAGCTCTGGGGAATTAACCATGCATTTGCAAATATATCATGCACTACAAGGTTGTAACTGTAGGAAAAAGCAGACTTCAGTGGAAATTGTCCTCCCACAACCATTTGCACCACAGTCACAGCAACATATCAGTACTCCAACTGAACACTAGAGTATAATGACCATTTGAACACACATATCCTGATTGCCATCCACAAGCTACACCAACATATACTGCCCCAAGTCACAGTCTACAGGAAATCATGAGATGTTACAGGCCATTTCTCAGTCTGCCCTTACAAATATATACACCTGATAGACCAACAACAACTGTAGACGCATGCACAGTCAGATAGAAAAGGATCCATGACACTCACTTCTGCCGCACACCCTACTCGGCCCGACAAACATTTACACACTACTTCACTACACATTCTTGACAGTCTGTTAAAAATTGACAGACATACCTAAGTCTCAACTGTACAGTGTTCCACAACATGTCCAGGGTGTGGGACCATATTTATGTCCACTGCTGCATACCACTTCTGAGAGTCTGCTATGTCACTGGGATGATATCAGGAAGGAAGTCACTAAATCATGATATACCATACCTCTGAACCACTTACTGCAAGATGTCTGGATAAAGCCTGACATACTTGGGGGACAGGGGGCCGAAAACAGGGACATATCTCACATAATAGTGTTACAAACTGAAACAGTTGCTGGTGTTAAAGGCTTTGTTGTAACATAACATCCCTGAAGGATATGATGTCTGAAACACAAATGGATGTCAGCCTTTACTGACTTCAGTCCTCGCATTATCCTACTGATTTCTCAAAAATAGAAATTGTGTTGAGGAACAGAACAAACATAAGAGGCAAACCTCTGGGCATTTTGCGGACATCTGGACAGGTGAGAAGTATGTCAGAGACATATCACTGTCAGGCATCAAGTCATGCAGAAAATGCATGTCCAGACAAACCCTGTTAATCTAGCAATCTTCTATGTGTATAACAGCAATACCTACTTACAATCTGTACCTAATGTGGGACCTTTATCCCCCATGTTGTTGGGCTGTCTCCACATTTCCTGTTATGATAGGTATTTCCACCTACCTTTTGTGAAGCTGTAACCCCCACAGCTCCATAATGTCCTGCTCACAGGCAGGGAAAAGGGGTAAGGCCCACATGAAGGACCTAATTATTGCACTGTGTTCCTATGGCATTGGCTAATGGAAAGATAACACAGCTGGTCTGGATGCAAATAGGCAACACCAATTTGTGCACAGGCCATCGCCTGCTCATGAGCTTTACCTACAAAGGCAAGCTGCTGCCTATGAAAAACAGGTCTGAAGGTTTCTACACAAAGACAGACTGTGACTACACAAATGTAAACATTTGCATTATTCTGAGGAAACTCTTCAGCACTATAGCAGATATCTCAATCAAGCATATAATGGAATGCAGAAGGGGGAATGCAATAATGTGAAATAGGCAGTTAAACACTAGGTTGCAACAAGACTTGCTGGACTCACTTGTTGCTGTCTGGCAGCTACGGCCATTCCTGCTGGCCCTGTCTGCAGTGACATAGATCACAGCTCTGTCCCCTGAGCCATGCCAGCAAAGGGCAGCTCATGCATGACCACTACTGTAGTGTCTGTTGTCCAAGACTGACTGTAACACTACTAGGCCAGCTATCTGGGATGTTGTAAATATCCATATGTCACCTGTGAATGCTACCATGATAGATATGCTTGTCTTACATATGTAAGACAGTTATATAGGGTATGTGCATAGTAAACAACTGACACAGAAGTGTGTGTTGAACTGTATGTTATATACTGAGCGCATACCTTTCAACTGTCCAGAGTGTTGCAGACTGACCACATGTTTGCCTCATATTTGTAGACAATGCCTCATACAGTTGTGTATTGTCTGGCAAATCACTGGTAAGCCAGTAAAGACTGCAGTCATAACATAATAGCATACATTTGAATGTCAGATGTCATATCTTGTGGAGTATTCCTGTGAATACAAAACTGTGTACGTGTGCTACAGCTAGATGTATAAAGTGTCGTTATCTTCCAGCCTTTGCCCACCATTGACGTATGCCTGTGTGCAGATGTCTTGCTCTAAAAGGAGCTAGGAGTCTTAGCATGAAACTCGTGTCATTGCAGGTGTACCTTCTCCTAGAGGATACTGACATTTGTGCATTCACTGACACCTGGTCTGCAGCTGTGGAGAGCACACATATCAGCCATATGGCCCAGTCCAGTCCTCTGGCAATCCCACACCACATCCTTTGCATATGATGATACTTGTGCTACAACCCTGTTATCCATACCATCGATGCAGGGACATGCTCATATGGGTCTTTTACACAGGGTAAATATAGTACAGTGTAACAATGCAATGCTGTGTAAGGTGCTGTCTGCTGGCAATGGTTATAGGTACACATCGAGGAATATGTACCTTGTTAGCCATGATGCACTATTGCTGTTAGTACTGCTGACTGACTGTAGTGTCATGTACCATATTCTGTTTGTGTTCCAGGTGTCTGTGTATCTGCAGAATATGGGCCTGCCAGCAGTAGCAATGATGAGTAAGGTGGAGTGGAAACACAGTGACCTTTTCATAGCTAGGGTACAGCTGTATATGTACATGTTTACCAGATGTGTTTACATGCAACAGTGTGAAGGGGCAATTGTGGGAGATAGTGTGACCTTGCATACATATCCTTGACACAGCCAGCTAGCCTTCATACATGTCATCTGGGTGTTCTGTTGGACCATAAGCTCACACTTACAGAGGAGGTTAATTGACTACAGGGGTCCTGATGGAGAGATGTATAGTCAGCAAGCAAAGGAGAGTAGTGGGGTCCTGATGGAGAGATGAAAAGTCAGCAAGCAAAGGAGAGTAGTTGGGGTCCTGATGGAGAGATGAAAAGTCAGCAAGCAAAGGATAATAATAGTGCTGAAATTGAAATCATCCTCAAGTCTCAGTGGGTACTATCACAAGGTGGACCCTGTTTTTCATAAAATCTCAGCAAGGTGACACTGATATATAGACTGTATTTATAAAGCATATATCATGGAAAGAAGTAAATCAAAAATAAAAAAGATAGCTGGGTGCACAAGACCCAGGATAAAAAGTGCCCAATACTGGTAGGTATACTGGTGCCAGGACTGGAAAAAATGACAGTGTAGAATCCTCAAAATACGGAAACATTCCTACAATGGGGCCAAGCCAGCCTCAGGGGGAGGATGGCCCCCTTGTTGTAGCAGGAAGCAGCAGTCCACAGATATGACAAAAATTGATTGGCCAAAGAACAGCCATAAAGATGATAGAGTGGACTATTGAGGATAACAAAGAAATTATGTATTGTTACTATTATGTAAAAAGCCCAGAATTTCCAGACCCAAGATATACAAAATGATTAAGAGAGAAATTAGAGGAAAGAAAACTGTCACATGCTTCAAATAAAAATTTGTGTTCATTAATACAACAGACTTTTGAAAAACAGTATATAGATCAAGAAACTTTCATCTCCTTGGAAAAAGAAGCCTCTGAGGAAGTGAGAAAATATTAATAACATAACCTTGAGATATTTGAAAAATATAAAAAAGAAATATGGACATGAGAAAGAAAGAGAGATTTGATATGGTGCAATATTTATGCAAAGGAGAAAGCCAAGTTAACTAATATAGAGAAGGCAGTCTTAAAAGATATTTGAAGAGAAATACAGGCAAAGGCATAAAGATATGAAAAATTTCACAATAAAAAGATTAATAGCACAAAGATGTAATGGAGAAAATATGATTAGTAAAGCAGAAGTTAAAGAAACAGAAATTGAAGTTATGGAATGCCTGCAAAGTGAAGGATTTAATGTAGAAGGTCTAAAACAGACTACATCACAGCACGATGGAGCGAGTCCCCAGTATAAGAAAAAACAAGAAGATCAGGAGACATGTGAAGAAGAAGGAAAAGAGATTTAATATAGTGTAATATTTATGCAAAGAAGAAAGCAAAACTAACTAATACAAAAAGAGCAGCACCAAAGATATTTGAAGAAAAATATAGGCAAAGGAATCCAGATATGGAAAACTTTACACTACAAAAATAAGAAGACTAAAAGGAAAAGGAGAAAAATAAATTAGTAATGGAGAAGACAAAGAAATAGAAAGTGAGGTAATGGAACAGCTGCAAAGAGAAGGATTCAGTGCGGAAAATTAAATGCAGAAAGCACAACAACAGGATAGAGCAATGGATATCCAAATTAAGAGGAAACCAGTGGAACAGGAAGCAATAGGTCAGGTGACATATCAAGATATTTTGGAGACTTCCACAGGAAACCTATATAAATGTTCATTGCCTCAGCAAGAGCCTGCCTGGGTGTCCTGCAGAGTCCTACAGCAGCAGAGAGAGTAAAGAAGACTTGGAGTGGATTAAGTACCTCTGTTTTGCTTGTTATTGCTTGCTTTTGCTAGCTGCTTTGTTCCAACCTTTTTTTATTAACGTTGCTACATATCTGAACTGTTTTTGAAACCAAATACTGTTTGCACTTTAAAGTATCATTTTTAAGTGTTTTTCATCTGTTTAACTGTAAAGGGCTACGCACTCAAGTGTGAAAGCCTATTTTCCATGTTAAAAGTTTTTTATTGCTACATTTGCCTTAAATTAAAAAAAAAATCCTGTCCCTCTACTCGTTGCCCACCTTTCTAGATCTAGTAAAGTCCGGTTTTCAGAGTTTGCTGAATTCTGGGCTGTTTGTAAGTTCCTGTGTTGCCCAGACCTTTCTAAGATAGAGAGAAGCTTCTCTTTTTGTCAGTGAGAGTGGTGAGCTTTGAAACAGCCTATTTGTCTCTGGAGGAGTGGTTTCAGCTCAGAAACTGTAGTTTTATTCGCCATTTTGGGCTATTTCTTTCCCTTTCATCTTTCTGCTTAAAAACCCATGTTTTGTGTGGTTTTCTTGCTTGTATTATGTCAGCCTGGGTGCCCTGCAGAGTCCTACAGCAGCAGAGAGAGAAAAGAAGACTTTGAGTAGATTAAGTATCTCTGTTCTGCTTTTTATTGCTTGTTTTTGCTAGCCACATTGTTCCAACCACTTTTTTATTAACTTTGCTACTTATCTGAACTGTTTTTGAAATCAAATACTGTTTGCACTATAAAGTAAGATTTTTAAAGTGTTTTTCATCTGTTTAACTGTAAAGGACTACACACCCAAATGCGATAGCCTATTTTCTGTGTTAAAACTGTTTTCATTGCTGTATTTGCCTTAAATTAAAAAAAGAACAAAAAAATCCTATCCTTCTACTCATTTCCTACCTTTCTAGATATAGTAAAGTCTGGTTTTTAGAGCTTGTTGAATTCTGGGCTGTTTGTAAATTCCTGTGTTGCCCAGACCTTTCTAAGATAGAGATAAGCTTCTCTGTTCATCAGTGAGAGTGGTGAGCTTTGGAACAGCCTATCTGTTGCTGGAGGAGTGGTTTCAGCTCAGAAGCTGTAGTTTTATTGGCCTTTTGGTTTATTTCTATCCCTTTTATCTTTCTGCTTAAAAACCTATGCTTTGCATGGTTTTTGCACTTGTATTACCTCAGCAAGAGCTTGCCTGGGTGTCCTGCAGAGTCCTACAACAGCAGAAAGAAAAAAAAGGAGACTTTGAGAGGATTAAGTACCTCTGTTTTGCTTTTTATTGCTTGTTCTTGCTAGCCACATTGTTCTGATTACTTTTTTATTAACTTTGCTACTTATCTGAACTGCTTTTGAAACCAAATACTGTTTGCACTTTAAAATATAATTTTTAACTGTTTTTCATCTGTTTAAATGTAAGGGGCTATACACTCAAGTGTGATAGCCTGTTTTCGGTGTTAAAAGTGTTTTCATTGCTGTATTTTCCTTAAATTAAAAAAAAATCCTATCCTTCTACTTGTTACCCATCTTTCTAGATCTAGCAAAGTCTGGTTTTCAGAGTTTACTGAATTCTGGGCTATTTGTAATTTCCTGTGTTGCCCAGACCTTTCTAAGATAGAGGGAAGCTTCTCTGTTCATCAGTGAGAGTGATGAGCTTTGGAACTGCCTATCTGTTGCTGGAGGAGTGGTTTCAGCTCAGAAACTGTAGTTTTATTGGCTGTTTTGGTCATTTCTCTCCCTTTCATCGTTCTGCTTAAAAACCCATGTTTTGCACAGTTTTTGTGCTTGTATTACCTCAGCAAGAGACTGCCTGGGTGTCCTGCATAGTCTTACAGGAGCAGAAAGAGGAAAGGAGACTTTGAGTGGATTAAGTACCTCTGTTTTGCTTTTTATTGCTTTTTTTTTCTAGCCACATTGTTCCGACCACTTTTATTAACTTTGCTACTTATGTGAACTGTTTTTGAAACCAAATACTGTTTGCACTTTAAAGTATCATTTTAAGAGTTTTTCATCTGTTTAGCTGTAAAAAGCTACACACTCAAATGTGATAGCCTATTTTCTGTGTTAAAAGTGTTTTAATTGCTGTATTTGCCTTAAATTTAAACAAAAAAATCCAAAAAAATCCTATCCCTCTACTCATTTCCCACCTTTCTAGATCTAGTAAAGTCCATTTTTCAGAGTTTGCTTAATTCTGGGCAGTTTGTATGTTCCTGCATTGCCCAGACCTTTCTAAGATAGAGGGAAGCTTCTCTGTTCATCAGTGAGACTGGTTTGGAACAGCCTATCTGTCACTACAGGAGTGGTTTCAGCTCAAAAACTGTAGTTTTATTGGCTGTTTTGGGCTATTTCTATCCCTTTCATCTTTCTTCTTAAAAACCCATGTTTTGTGTGGTTTTTGCACTTGTATTACCTCAGCAAGAGCCTTTCTGGGTGTCCCGCAGAGTCATAAAACAGCAGGAGAGAAAACTAGACTTTGAATTGATTAAATACCTCTGGTTTGCTTTTTATTGCTTGTTTTTGCTAGTCACATTGTTCCAAGCACTTTTTTATTTGCTTTGCTACTTATCTGAACTGTTTTTAAAACCAAATACTGTTTGCACTTTAACATATCATTTTTTTAAGTGTTTTTCATCTTTTTAACTGTAAAGTGCTACACACTCAAGTGAGATAGCTTATTTTCTGTGTTAAAAGTGTTTTCATTGATGTATTTGCCTTAAATTAAAAACAAAAACAAAAACAAAAAACAAAAAAATCCTATCCCTCTACTCATATCATACCTTTCTAGATCTAGGAAAGTCCAGTTTTCAGAGTTTGTTGAATTCTGGGCAGTTTGCATGTTCCTGCATTGCCCAGACCTTTCTAAGATAGAGGGAAGCTTGTCTGTTCATCAGTGAGAGTGGTGAGCTTTAGAACAGCCTATCTGTTGGCTGGAGGAGTGGTTTCTGCTCAGAAACTGTAGTTGTATTGGCCATTTTGAGCTATTTCTATCCCTATCATCTTTCTTCTTAAAAACCTGTATTTGCGCAGTTTTGCACATCGTGCAGCACCGCTTAGCTAGGATTAAACTATTCCCGGTGCCCTAATGTCTGCATTTCAGTTTTTCCCCTAGAACTAGCCAGTTTCTTAATTTTAGCACTTGAGTCTGCTTTTCCATGCTCAGCACTGGTTCAGATCTGTTGTAAGCACTAAATAAGCTACAAATTACTGAAGCACTCAACCCTTCTCATTTCCTAGGGTTTAACAGTTTTTGTACTTATCTTCCTCAAGTTACTTCGAGGAAAACAGCTCTAGTACTTACTTCCCTCACTTATCTAAAGGAAAATAGTGATTACCTAGGCATGTCCAAGGGACAGCTCCTGGTGCTCTCTCCTGTCTACCTGATGAATCTGAGCATCTTGGGCCAATGTGGCAATTGCCTTATATATACTGACAACCCTCTCCTCATACCACCCAACACTACAACCTGTGAGAGATGCATTTATCTTGCCAAACTTGAGGCAAAGCTCTCTTAACCCAAGACTGAATTTCTCAGTCAAAAGGAGAAGGTAAACACTTGCACCACACCACACTCATCACATAGTCACTCTATACCTACACCACCAAAACCCACACATAGATACACTAAAACATTCTTGGAGGCTCTCAATAAGAATCTGCCCAAGCAACAGAGACCTCCAAAGCAGGAACGCAAGCAACCTCCACTCCTCAACACAACCCAAAAGACACATAATGCACAGATCCAGTGTGCCACTCAAACACAGCCCATTAGGCAAAACAACATGCCTAACACATTAGTCATAGGTAATGTTCCACTCACCAGAATAGACAAGGAGAAGGTTACTGTTAGCTGCCTGTTGGGTGCCAGGATCCGCCACAAAACCCATGCACTCAGGTCACTCGACAACAAGTACAAATATGACTCAGTCATTGTCCATGTTGGTGTGAATGACCTGAGATGTACCTCCCTGGACTACATGAAAAGAGACATGGAGGAGATCTCTGATCTTGTAATCCAGGCAGGTATGACCCTAGCCCTGAGTAGCATCCTACCTTTGGCCAGAATTAGATCGCAGTACAAGGACAAAAAGATTGACTTCAACAATTGGCTAAGCTTCTGGTGTCATTCTAAGGGGATCCAGTATCTGTCTGCCTGGGACAACATGGTCAACAAGCCACAATGCTTTGCCAGAAATGGCCTGCACCTGTCACCCCTGGGATTCCAAATACTGGCTAAGGCTCTTGCTGCCCATATAGTGCCTTTTTTAGGCAAGGTTCAAGTGGCAAACCCACTACCATACAGATACAGGCAAGCAACAACTGAGGGCAATGCTACTCGATGCTAGAAGTCTAAACCTCAAAATGCACTCACTCGAGGCACTTCGTAAAATGGAGAACATTGATATCTGTGCAGTGACTGAAACCTGTTCAAGGCTCCAGAGAGCACCCCTGCATTACCAGGATATAATTCATACCATACCTTTTGGCCATCTAACCAGGACCGGAACACCAAGGGCAGAGGTGTGTCCATATTCATTAAGGATATCCACACCTCCAGGCTAGTTGCCCAACATAATGCATCCGAAATTATCCAAGTAAAATTAAATCTGGGCAGAACTGCAATCCATATTCTAGCTTGGTACAGATCCCTCACCATGCCCCAGGATACCCACTCCTCTTTTCTCAATATACTGGAAAATATTAGGGTTCAACCAAACACCCTAATAATGGGTGATTTCAACTATCCCACCATTAACTTGGAAAACTACTCATGTACCAACTCTTTCACACAACTCTTTCTAGAATTCATAAACTCCAATGCCCTGGATCAACTTATTCACACCCCCACCAGGGGCAATAATATCCTAGACCTAGTCATTACCAACATGAGTGATCAGTGTTCCACACCTAATGTCAGCTCCTTGTTGGTCAGAACCAACCATAAGCTAATCACCATAAATATCTACATCCCACTCCCCCCCCCCCCCATTAAGGAAACCACTGTAAAAAATTTCTCCAAAGCCAACTTCATGCTTCTTAAGACAGAAGTGGCTAACTTCACAACACCCATGCAGATGGACAATACAGTTACGACTGCCAAATCTTATACAAATGCACTCTACATGCATTTACATGAGGGCATGGATTGTGCTATCCCTAGCTGAACCAAAATGCTATCCTTCAAAAAAGGAAGCCAGTCTGGTGGTTCCCTGCTATAAACAAACTCTACAACAGAAGGAAGAAACTGTTGCAAAAGAGAGTAAAATCCCATCAGTGGAGGAGATCCCTAGTCAGCCTCAGTAAGAAGCTGAGATATCTCATAAAATCCTCCAAAGCCAGCTATAAAAACAAGATTGTCACTGACTCTAAGGACAACCACAAAGCATTCTATAGCTGTCAAGAATCTCAGTGGCAACACCCAGATCTGCTCTGTGTTACAGCACAATGGCATGAAAATTACAGAACCAACTGATATTGCCAACATCTTGACTGAAAGGTTCAGTGCCAACTTTACCCCCCTCACCCCCTAAAGGGCCTATATCCATACCAGAAGAATGCAGTGGCCCTGCAATCACAACTGAGCAGGTAAAAACTGTGCTCTCCAAGCCAATAACACAGCATCCATGGGACTGGACAATATCTCAGGCTGAATTCTACATGAAGTTCAAAACAAGCTGGCCCCCCCCCCACCTTAGCACCATGTCCAATCACAGCCTCACAGCACAGCAACAGTTATACCACTCCACAAAGGGGGAGCCACCATGGACCCTGAGAACTATTGCCCTATTAGCTTGATGAGCCTGGTTTGCAAGGCCATGGAATGTATCATCATGGAACTCATAAACAAAGACATTGATAACCTCCAAACACTGGACCCTACCCAGTTCAGGTTTGTAAAGGGAAGATCATGCCTTCTGAACCTGATTGACTTCTTTGAAACAGTCACAAAAACCGTAGATGAGGGTGGGACAGTTCACATAGCCTATCTTGACCTTGCCAAGGTTTTCAACACCACCCCCCATTCTGGAATCATAGATAAACTCACTAAACTGGGTATAAATCCATACATCACAAGATGGGTTGCCAACTGGCTCATTGACAGAACCCATACTGTAAAAGTTGCAGACTCCAAATCTAACTTCAAACCTGTGACAAGTGGAGCACCACAGGGTTCAGTGTTGGGTCCTCTGCTGTTTGCTATCTACTTCTCGGAAGTACAGGCTAACATAGAGGTCCTCTGGCTGATGAAGTTTGCAGATGACTGAAAATTAGATGCAATAGTGGAGCCCACGAATGACGTGGACATCCTACAGAAGGGCCTCACTGAGACTGATGACTGGTGTCAGAGCCACAGCCTCATGCTCAATGCCAAAAAGTGTATTGTCATTCACTTTGGTAAAAACTTGGTACCCATGAACTACCACATAGGAGGTAGTCCACTTTATGTCAAAGGTGTGATAAGAGACCTTGGGAATCAGGTGGACAGTAGTCTCTCCTTTGATAATCACTTTGCCATAGTAGTCAGGAAATCTTTCTATATGGCACACCTCTTCATGAAAGGGTTTTCATCCCAGAAAAAAGAGGTCATTGTTCCCCTCTACTCAGCTCTCATTAGACCCATTATTGAGTATAATGCCCCTTTTGGAATGTACTTCACAAGACATCTGCAAAAGCTGGACAGGCCACAAAAATACCTCACAAAGAGGATTGAGGGACTTAAACAGATTCCCTATGCTGACCATCTCAAAAAACTCCAGCTTTACTCCGTAGCATATCGCCTACTCCGAGGTGATCTCTGGCCAACATACAAAGCTATGTCAAACTGAGAGCTGTTGGGCATGCTGCACCTAATCCCAATCCCTCCGAGCTACACACTCCAGGGACCTAAACCTTGTCACCACAATAAACAGAACATGCTGGAGGGATACATTTCTGTCCTAGAGACTTCCCATACTCTGGAGCAAGCTACCTATCTATGTCAAGCAGAGTTCCTCATTAGCACTCTTCAAGAGAAATCTTGATGAGTGGATGGGAAATAGGAAATTATCCCCGGGAACAATTCTGTGGCTCTGCTTGACAGGGGCACAGGAAAATAACTTCCTGGGTGGTGAAAGCCAGAGAACCTTATTGGCTAGGCTTGCATAGGCCCCTGGGCTGATAGCCAATACCTACCTGTGAACCTATTTGAAGCTAGACAGCAAGGAAAGGAAGAGGAAACTTTGGAAACTCTGATGCAGTCAATGTTGAGGAGTGATATGCCAGTGAATTCCCATATGACAGAACAACAGATGACACAGGATGAAATTGAAGAGAATATGCCACAGGAAGACACTATAGAACTTTCTACAAAATGCCCGCAGGAAACGGAAAACAAGGGATGTGCCCTCAGTATGGAAGAAAATGAGTTAAGAGAAGAGTTGCTTGATTTAATAGACAAAGACAGATATATCAAGATCAATTAGAGAAATAGACTGCAGAAGGTTAATAAAACCCCAAATGTCAGAAGCTTGATAAAACAAATGAACACAGTAATTAGGACTGCCCATAGAGATCCATGCGGTATAACAGAAGTAAACAGAATATATTACTGTGCTGCTAAATTAATATAGCAATAACCCACGCCTGGGTGTGGGTAATGCTGGATTTACCCACGGTTGGCATGGTTTGGTCCCGAGGGACCAAACAAAGCCAACCGTGGGTAAATACAGCATTACCCACACCCAGAAGTGGGTTATTGCTATTATACCATGACATTATTTAAGAAAAGAAACTATTACTTTTCTTAAATAATGGCATAGTATAATGCCTGTTTACTGCCCTTCCGCAGATGTCTGGCATCCGCGGCAGTTCTGATGTACTGCGCGCCTGCGCAGAACATCAGAACTGTGGGCAAAAGCAACGGAGAAAGCAAGATCTCCGTTGCTTTTTTTTTTTTACTGTTTTCGCTATGTTAAATGGGTTTAACATAGTGAGACAGTTTTAAAATAAGCAACGGAGATGTCCGTTGCTTATTTTAAAACTGTCTCACTATGTTAAACCCATTTAACATAGCTAACAGTAAAAAGCAACGGAGATCTTGCTTTCTCCGTTGCTTTTTTTTTTAAAACCTGTCTCGCCATGTTAAATGGGTTTAGCATAGCGAGACAGCTTTAAAATAAACAACGGAGATCTCCGTTGCTTATTTTAAAGCTGTCTCGCTATGTTAAACCCATTTAACATAGCGAGACAGTGTTTTAAAAGTAGAGTTATACTAATGGAAAAAAGTCCGGGCGACCGGACCTTTTTCCATTAGTATAACTCGATTTACAATGTGCGCGCTGGCCAATCAGCGTGCACGTTTTGGGGGGTCATGGTATAATAACTGATAAAGTTCTACCACAGGAACACAGGGTAGCGAGGGAAAAGAGGAGGTGAAAGAGAATACCATGATGGAAATATTGAATAGAGAAAACTAGAAAGCAGCTAAGACAAGAAGTGTCATTGTTAGAAGATTATAGAAGAGGGAACACATCAACAAAAATACTAAGAAAGATAGATGTGATAAAAGCAGTGCACAGTATTAGAACAGACCAGGATCTATTATGCACTATTGGAGATAACAAACTAAAAATTTCAAAACAGATAGAAAGACTTAGAAGATACGAAGATAAATATAAGGAAAAGCACAAAATAAGCAATTTATCAATGACCAAAAAAGTTTTCTAGAGAACTGGGAAATAAGGTAAAAGGAATTGAAGGACCGCCAAAAAAAGAGGAAGTAGATACATTTTGGAGAAGTATCTATGAAGATTCTGTCAAACATAACAAAGATGCTAAATGGATAGAAGAAGTAAAAGGAAGAATAAGAAGTTTAAAGGTACAGGATATAAAATGGGATGAAATAACAGCTAGAGAGATTGAAACAAAGTTAAGAAAAGCCTGTAACTGGAAAACCCCATGCCCAGATGCAGTACCTAACTTTTGGCTTAAAGTATTAACTTCTTTGCATGAGGATCTTGCCATGAGTAAGAACTATTTATATGCTCACCCCTAACAAGCACTGTACTGGTTAACAACAGGAAAAACAATGCTCTTACTTAAGAGTGAACCTGAAAGCTACCCTAAAAATTATAGACCAATAACTTGTCTTCCGACAATGTATAAACTATACACAGGAATTGATGCCAACAGAGTTTATAGTCATTTAGAAGAAAACTCAATTATGGCAGTAGAACAAAAGGGTAATAAAAGAAAGTCATATGGAAAAAAAGGATCATTTGTTGGTAAACAGAGTTATAGTGTAGAACTGTAAGAAGGGGAAGAATCTAAGTATGGGATGGATTGACTACAAAAAAAGAATTTGATAGTATCCCACATTCATGGATAAAAGAGTGCTTAAAAATGTATAAGATACATTGTACACTGATTGATTACATTGCAGTAACAATGAAACAATGGCAGACCACTTTGCAATTAAGCCATGATAAAGGACAGATTATTTTCCCATGGATAAAAATCCAAAGGGGGATATTCCAGGGTGACTCTATCACTGTTGCTATTCTGCCTTGCCATTAATCCATTAAGCTGTTTACTTAACAGCTTAGGTCATGGCTGCAATTTGGCTTCTAGAAAACAACAAAGTTTAATGACTTCTCATCTTCTCTTTGTCAATGATTTAAAACTGTATAGCTTATCAGACGAGGAGCTGAAAGCACAATTGCAGGTTGCCAAAACTTTTTCAGATGATATTGGAATGTCATTTGGTCTTGATAAATGTGCAAAAGCAACCTTTGAAAAAGGAAAATTGCAGCACCAGGAAAACATCAGTTTGAGACATGAATGTGATATAAAAGAACTTGAGCAAGAGTGCGTATATAAATACTTGGGAACTGATGAAGGATCAGCAATAAAACATGAACAACTGCAAATAAAGCTCAGTAAGGAGTACTTTAGAAGACTTAAATTAATCCTGAAAACAGCACTGATGTCTAGGAACAAGATCCAAGTCATAAATCAATTTTCTCTTCCTGTCCTAACTTATAGTTTTGATGTGACTGACTGGCCCCAAAAAGTGTTGGATATTAAAACAAGAAGGATGCTTCATGCTCACCAAATGATTTATAAAAATCAGTGTATACCAAGATTATATATTCCCCCTTCCGAAGGAGGGGTGGGCCTCCTTGAAATTGATTACATGTATAGATCTGCAATCGTGGGACTCCACACATATCTGCTGGCCTCATAGGATCTAAATATAGTGAAAGTTTTGAAACATGAGGAGAATAAATCTAAGATGACATCTTTGCTTAATTTAGCAGAAGCATATCGACGTCAAGTAAGAATGGAAATCAAACCGGAAG